>NC_056729.1:985543476-985595976 GCF_019279795.1 Protopterus annectens
ATTCCATCATGTAGATGTATGTGTGTGTGTTTATGTGCAGATATAGATAAATACATATATATAGATATATCAAGAACATCCCATGTGACAACAAAGCATTAAAAAGGAATGAAAAGGGAAACACCAGCAATGCCTGTATTATGTAGTGTTGTTGTCCTATGTAATATCAAGACTCCCTCAGACAGACATGTGTCATTAATACACACAAACATTTGTACTTTGGCCAGATACATCACTGTGCATTTTATTTACATTAACACAACAGTTCCTGTCCAATCATTATGTGAGAACAGTACTCTTGCAAGGTGCTGTGTGTGACATCATCATCATGAAAAAGGTAAATGGGGTAACCATAGAGGGACCGGTAGTGTTGTGTGTACAATGGGGTCATCTGCATCATGTGTAGCTGGAACCTTTAGGAGTCATGTGCATACCAGGATCATGTGTCTGAGAGATAGGGATGGGGACAACTGGAGTATGTTATGATGCATATTAAAAGGGTTACATGTGTCCAGTGGACATGTGTGTGAAATAGACAGCTATGTATGGGGCAAATGTTGTTCTAGGAGCCGACTGGCCTTTTGTTTCCGTAGGGTGAGAGTGGGATGTGGGGGAAGGAGGGTAGGTATGCTCATGGAGGATAGGTTGGGTAGGATGACAGACAAGACATCATACAGGGTCAGTATATGACACATGTGGGGGGATACACCTTGGATGGGGAGGGGTGTTCGGCAGTCACAAGCCCATGAGCCCTCAGATGGAAATAGTGGGACAGAGGTCCCCAACCATGGGCAGCCACCACTGCACCAAAACAGCCGCAAATGTGGCAGTGCTGCGAGCTGTCTAGGAGGGGCAGGATCACCCTGTAAATGTGATACTCTTCCCTCGAGCTGGTGTATCTGGCCTCAAAACCCCTTATCAAGCCCCCTATGCACCACGTCCGAGACTGTACAACAGTGGAGATGTTCCTGTCTGGACCTGCTCCCAGGGGGGAACAAGCCCCATCCTCAGTGGCGGTTCCACCAGAAGGTGGTGCAGAGCCAACAGAGGTGGAGGTCCAAGGCTGGGCTCCAGATGTGCTGGTGCCTGGTGCCATGGCCAGCTGAAGTGGGACAGGAGGTTCTGCCAGGATCTCCAATCCAATACAGCCTATGGTGTTGCAGTTTAAACACAGATATGGCTTAGTAATAGTCAATAGCATTCAGGATTACTTATAACAGCATGCATAGATATGACCATCAACCCAACACAACAGATGGTATTCATTTGCAGAGGGAGTACAACACATGCATATATACTGCATGACATCTGTACAAAGTGTAGAAGACTTGTGACTGCAGCTATGAACAGTGGTCCATTATTGGCATGTCACTGAGAACCCCAGACAGTGTCTGTCATACCACTGCTTCATGTGACTTATGTCCAATCAGGGATGCAATGGCAGTAACTCATCACTATCACCATGTACTGACTGCAGTCCTCACAGTATGCTCCTGCAGTTCACAGATGTGTGTTCGGTGTGTAACACAGGAAACAAATGGTTCCACACACTGACCAGTCCACAGATGGTCCTACAGATGGGGGTCCCTCACAAACAGAGCACTGTCTTGTCAGTTTTAAAACATGCACAATAGCCATTACCACACAACTTGTTAAACTGGCAGTAGTCTCAATGAAGCATAGCTACACTTACATGCTGTAGTCATGTCTGGCACATCACCCTCCTGTATTTAGGCTATTTCCCACTGTGTATGTTGTTTGAGGAACATCCAGATATCATCTGTGATGCTGTTTACCATGCACCAGATCCAGGTAGCACTCACAGCGACTGTCATGGGCAAACACCAACATGATGTTCCTAGATATTGTACTGTATTTCCATGAAATTGGCTATGGGAACATCATCACAGCTGTTCCACATCCAATCAGCTAGAGGAGGACTGCAATAGGTGCAGAGGCCATCACCTGATCATGACCATCACTTACAAAACACAAGCTGCTGCTGAGCAGGTATACAACTCCACATCCACCAGAGAGTGTGTGGGAGGGACAGAAAAAGGCAATGTACATCAGAGAAGGGCTTGGAGACTAAACCCTAAGCATCGTCTGTCACACACCTACCAGTACAGGGGCTCAAACCCCTGACTAACTAGTCATTACTATTACAAGTGCATGCAGTTACTCCATGTGCCACAAAGCTAACATGTTGGTGTGCTGTAAGAACATATATGTGTGTTGGTGAGCGACATCTGCAACAGTGATATAGTAGACATACATTAGGTGTAGCACACATGGCTGTCCACATGAATGGATATCATTGTCAACACAACCACACTCTCTATTGGACTCACATTGACACACTTTGCCAGGCCCACAAACACACTTCCTAACTACTTAGTTTGCCACACTGCAGTAATGCACAGGTACTACATGCACCACAGGGGATATCTGGAGGTTCTATGGGCTAAGGCATGTGAACATGTCTGACATCAGTTGGTATGCCAGTGGGAGTTATACTGGGTGTGATTTTGGTTGAGAGCATCATACCCCACATGCAGACACAAGGTGCCAGTACTGACATGCATGTGTGCATTGCTTCATGGGTGTTTAGTGGTTGGCTGTGCATGATGGCTGTGCAAGGCTGGTTGAGGGGTAATCCTTGGCATCATGCCACCCAACAGTGTTGTGCAGTGTGGTACAGGGGTGTAGTGTCTGCAATGTCCCACACAGATGGTTATTGTATGAACTGACCTGACATCCTGGTTACCATTGTGTATGGCCATAGCTTTGCAATGCATGCCATGTCTGAGTTTGAAAGTCCTTGACATGGACATTTTCTGGGATGTGCACATACCACAATAATGTACAGCGACATGTACAAGTGCACCTGGTTTGGCTGGCACATGTTGTGTACACAAACTGTTACACTCAGGTATGCCAATATGGGCCTGGTGTGGCAGGACCTGCTTATAGACAGCAGGTTGACCCTGCTCATGCATCAATAGCATGGTACAGGTATTCCCTGGTGTCAGTGGCATTGGTCCATACAGGGCACATGTGCAAGGCATTGTATGGCCTCTGTGGATCACATTTGATGGCACCACATATGTTGTAGGCATCCAGTGGGGAACATTGGGAAGGCACATTTTTCGCAATTATGTGCCTATTGTACTGATGTACAGTGTGCCATGCACTCTGCAGCCCACTGCAATCACACTATGCCTACTATATATCATCAATGTGCAGGGTACTAGCAACATAACGGGATATTCTAGGCAAGTGTGTTTGTGTATGACACATGGGTTCAGAACGTATTCCGGGTAATAGTAAGGTTGCATACTTTGTTCAACAGGTCTTTTGTCAGATGTAGGGGTATGGCTTGCCAAAACAGTCCCTTGGCTGACTGACATATGTACTCCTCATGAGGTGGACATTGTGACATATAATCCGGACAACATATAGGAAAACTACAAAATCTGCTCCCTAACATGTCCAGTGGTTAGACACTCACAACCACCTCCACATAGGCTGTGACTGTCAAACACACACACACACACACACACACACACACACACACACACACACACACACACACACACACACACACACCTGCCATGTCTTGGAATAGAATCCCTACCTAACTATTGTATCACACTACAGCATTGCACAGTTAGAGCACACGCTATGGAGATTATTGGGTTACAGAAGTCCCAGAGGTGTATTACTAGGTGGGTGACAACAGCAGGATTGCCAAAGGTGGTTATGTGAATTGTAAAGAGTGTGCATACTCTAAAAGGCATTGTTCCTGTCTCAGGCAGAGAGACACATACACACACACACACAGTTGGCCTGTCATGGAATATGACCCCTACCTAACTAGTTTATCACACTACAACATTATGCAGTTACAGCACGCACTACAGAGATTACTGGGTTACAGAAGTCCCAGAGGTGTATTTCTGGGTGGGTGACATCTGCAGGATTGCCAAAGGTGGTTATGTGAATTGTAAAGAGTGTGCATACTCAAAAAGGCATTGTTACTTTCTCAGGCAGACACACACACACAGTTGGCCTTTCTTGGAATAGAACCCCTATCTAACTAGCTTATCACACTACAGCAATACGCTGTGACCGCATGCACTATGGAGAATACTGGGTTACAGTAGTCCCAGAGGTGTATTTCTAGGTGGGTGACATCAGCAGGATTGCCAAAGATGGGTATGTGTATTGTAAAGAGTGTGCATACTCTAAAAGCATCATCACACACACACACAAACACACACACACACACACACACACACACACACACACACACACACACACACACACACACACACACACACACACCTCTCTGGGATTAGAACACCTACCAAATTAGTTTAACACACTACAGCATGATGCAGATACAGCACGCACCATGGAGTGCGTCCGCTGCTTACTGTCACGAAAACAGATTTACACCTGCTTAAAAGTGTCTTATACAGTTCTAATTGACAGTATCATCAAGGCTTGTTGCAAGTCTTGAATCCTGGACCATGCACACTGAGGTCACTGGACGTACCACTAAGCAATCTGGGTTGCATACATGTTGCATGCATTCTATAATGAACATCTTACTACAGGTATTCCACAGTACTGAAAACAAATGCAGTCACTTTGTGTACATATGTACAGTACCCTTGAATGTACAGTACTCTGTGAAATAACAAAAACAAATCTACATCTGTACAACTGTCATAACTACATATACATATATATATATATATATATATATATATATATATATATATATATATATATATATATATATATATACCTACGGGATGTGTACACACACAAACACACACACACATATATATATATATATATATATATATATATATATATATATATATATATATATGCGCATATACACAGACACAGCTCTATATATATAAATAAATATATATATATATATATATATATATATATATATATATATATATATATATACATGTCTGAACACCCTTTGTGACACAGAAGATTTCCAAAGGAACTGACATGTACACAAAACAGAGGCATCTCTTGTGTTATAACATTTAAATCTAAAGCAGTTCACCAGAGAAGGGATGGTTGTTGTGTATGTGGAGTTAGGGTGGGGAATGATGGCTAATGTAATCTACCCTGGGGACTATAGAGTTAGGGTTGGGGAATGTTGGGTATGGACTTACATCCCAGCGACCACTTCTGTGTCACTGCTCGACAGTGGCACAGGAAAATAACATACCCAGCTGTAGTTGTGCTTGAATGTATATTCATTACCATTCCTAACTATGTAATACTTTGCAGACACCGGTCACCACAGATGGCTACCATGGTATGCTAAAAGACATTACACATGTGTATGCCTGGCTACAGGGTAGTCACACACACAAAATTGCACACACTTGCCAGTATTGTGCACACACATCTTGCTTATGTAAACGTAACTAGTACAGTGGTATGCGTTTGGGGTATGTGCCACAGAACACATAGAATTACACTTACTCTGATTCCACTTCTGAGCCTGTTGTCATCACAGGACTGATTACTTGCAGTGGGGAGGGGGGAAGAGAGAGGTTTAACAGTTGACAAGGATAACGGCCAGTGCAAAAGGAAGTATCTCTTTGGAATGCAGCAAAATCCACTGTTATGACAGGATGCAGACACAAATACACACACACAGCCACACAGTCATTTGGTGACACACAGACTCAGGCATACTATCACACACACTAACACACACACTTGCCAGTGGTGATATCAGAACTCCTGCCGATCTACACATCACTATTACAGTATTACGCAGTTATGAGATGCGCCACAGAGATTACACACTCCAAGGCACTCAGACTGCCCTTCTAAGATTGAGGACAACAACAGGGAGACAGACAGTCATGACTTACATAGCTGTAAACCTGTGTGATTAAAGTAGGTGTCCATTACAACCTGTATGCACAAACAAGACACATTATCTGCAGGTAGGCCTGAGAGGTATAGTTGTAGCACAACAGGAACCTGAACTGGAGTATGGCCATCTGTGGAATGGACAACTGCTATCACTATACAGGGTTACAGTGGGCATGCTCTTACACTTAGTACACAGGGCCGTTTGGGGTGCACTATGACTACAACTACACAAGATTATACTGGGCATGCTCATACACTTAGTAACAAAGGGCTTTTTGGATGCACTGACTCAAATTACACAAGGTGGCAGTGGGTACGCTCATACACTTAGTAGCACAGGGCTGTTTGGGATGCATTCCTATTCTAACCACAGAAGGCCACAGTGTGCCTGCTCATACACTTACATGTACAGAACACGTCGTAATGGACTCCTATTGTAAACACACAGGTTTACAGCTATGTACATCTTACCTGTCAGTATATATGCACATCTTACTGGTTTACTGCCTGATACCTGTATGTGGCCCGTAAATTATATATCTGTGTCTGTGCTTTGTCTGCGCTGTGTGATACACATGCATACATGTACATGAAGTACTGACATATATATGTCAAATATACACATTCATGCATGTGTGGATGTGACAGACAATAAGTTACCTGGGTCACACAGGCGGATGCTACCTACAGCATGTGTCACACACCTTGCTGCCCTGAAAGGCATGCATTGATAGCAGGTTGTGGTCAGTGGCATTATATGTGGAACAGTGGAATGTGCAAGCATAATGTGTGAGCCACATTGTGTAATGGTACTGAGGTGCAGGTGTTAAGATGACCTCTCCTGGCTGTGTTAATAGTTGTCATTATTAGCAGGACTGCTACCCTAATTATATCTCACATTGGTCATATACACAATTTCTGCTGCTGTCCGTCACCTTACATGTGGCATTTGCTACTAAGCACATTACTGCCACTCGCAGTGATGTCATGGTACGAGTGGCAACTGCTAGACCAAAACAATGAGACAATGTCCTGCTGTTATTATGAGGTTGTCCAGTGTCTGTCATTCCAGGCTGTCATGAATGAATGACAAGCCTTCAACACAGAGCACATGCATCCATGTTTCACGTGTGTGTGGAGAATACCTAGGTCGCATTTACCCATATAGCCGCATTTCATGGCAAATGTCCTACACCCAGAAATAACACACTGACATCTACAAGACAATTGCATTGGACACTTATGCTAACCAGTGCTAGATGTGTGGCTTTAGTAATACATTTGCTCAATGTAGAACCTGCTATGAGGAATACTGACATCTGTGCAATGAGGAACACCTGGCTGAAGGCTCTGTAGTGCACAACTGCACTACCACCATATAACTCAGATCCAGACATGTGGGCCATAACAGTGGTATGGACCATTCCAGGTGGTGGTGTACACATATTCATAAAGGCTACTCACATGTAAAGAACACTACTCCGACATAAAGCATCGCATATGAGTCAGGTGCAGGT
This sequence comes from Protopterus annectens, assembly GCF_019279795.1. Classification (NCBI taxonomy): domain Eukaryota; kingdom Metazoa; phylum Chordata; order Ceratodontiformes; family Protopteridae; genus Protopterus; species Protopterus annectens. The sequence goes on from NC_056729.1 coordinate 985,550,922, forward strand.
GATAGTGTCAAATGCTGCATTCTAGGTTGTATCTTCATATACATCCACCACTTTGTCCCCAGACTACCAACAAACATCCATATGTGGTATGGCATAGTATAGTAGACCACCAGATAACCCTCGATTGGTGGACTGTACCTAGGCCTACATCAACTGTGTAAAGTACCCATGTACAGACACATCTGCATAATGTATTATGCAATGCAATAATACCGCTGTTTGTAACAGCTCAGTTGTACACATACCAGGGTCCCTCAGATTTATTTATTTTATTTTATTTTACATTTGTTAACCGGGGGTGTCTGACTGAGCCGAAAAGGCCCTTTTTCAGCAAAGGCCCAGGGAGAAAAGCTCCACAAAGAAAAATTACAGACACATTTAGTTATTTAGACATAATCAGTATACACACCAATTACAAGAGACATGTTTTTACAGTGGTATGCGGCACAAACAGTTACAGTGGAGAGAACAATCAAAAAAGATATTAATTTTAAAAATAAAGGTAAGTAATAGATTTGCGGTGTACAGCTGAACTTTGGAATGTAGGTAGAATACATACATAGTACACAGGTACAGTACATACATTGTAGATTAGCCAGTGTTTGTAAGATTGAAAAACTATTATAAATTGCTCTAGATTTAGTATGCATATGTTATCCGCTTTCACTAGCCTGGGGAGCAATCATGGCACTGCCAACTTTGCTTAAGATGTTGCCTGATGAGGTCTTTAAAGGAGGCTTTGGATGATGTGTTTTGAATGCTAGTAGGGACAGAGTTCCATTTTTTAGCCACCAAACTACTATATAGTGCATCTCCAAAGCTATTTTAGCTATTGGTGACTTCTAGTAGTAGTTTGCTTGATGATCTAAGAGGCCTTTTGGCTGAGTGATGTTGTACTAGGTTTTTGAGGGCAGGACACTTATTGGGGAGGTAATAGATAGAATTACAGAGGCAGAGCTGATTGTAGGTTAGTAGTTTGGGCAGTTCAAGCCAGTGAAGCTGTCTCAAAGCAGTACAGTGATGAGTTCTATATGAGCAATTTGCAGCAAAACGGGCAATTCTGTTATAGCAAGCTTCCATTTTGCTTAGTTCAGTTTTGTTGAGATTAGTCAGAATGGGAGATGCATAGAGTAGGGTGGATAGAAGTTGGGAGCAAGCAATGGCTGATCTTGTGTTGTTGGTAAGAAATGGTTTGATACGGTAGAGTGACCCCAGTTTGGCATGTACTTTTTTAATAGTTAAGTTCAGATGGCTATAAGATTTTAGGTGGGAGTCTATGGTTATTCCCAATAGCTTAGCCTGTGCCACTAGAGCAATTGGAGTAGCATTTGTGGAGTAGATAGTGAATTGACTGTTAGTGTTTTTGTTAGAACTGGTTATAATCATAAGCTGAGTTTTCTTTGGATTGAGGATAAGTTGGGCTTTGGTAAGGTAGTTTTCAACATCAGAGAATGCTAGTTGAGTTGTTTGCAGGAGGGTGGGAATGTTTTGTGCAGCACAGATTAAGGTAGTGTCATCTGCATACTGAATTATAGATGCATGCTGTGTGGAGGTGTGGAGGTCATTTGTGAAGACTGTGAATAGTAGTGGTCCTAAGATAGAACCCTGTGGGACTCCTATAGTTATGGGCAGCTGAGGAGAGAGAGAATTTTCCCATTTCACAGCTTGGTACCTGTCAGTTAAGTAGCTTTGGAACCAGGTAAGAGTGGAATTAGATAGATGATATTGGTTTAGTTTGTTTAGCAGGATTTGGTGTGAGACTGTGTCAAATGCTTTGGACATATCCAAAAAAGAGTTGACACTTGCAGGCCTTCTATTTTGAGATGGTTTACTGTGTCTGTGAAGCAGAGGAGAGCTGTAGTGGTACTATGGGCAGGTCTGAAACCATGCTGAGTAGGTGACAGGATGTTGCAGTCTAGGAGATAGTTTAGCATCTGGGTATGGATGCATTTTCTAGGATTTTGGCCATGGGGAGAGTAAAGCAATGGGTCTGTAGTTATTAAGTTCAGTGGAGGTCCTGCCTTTATGTATGGGTGTAACATAGGATATTTTCCAGAGTTTGGGCACATAGTTTTCAACAATTGATCTGTTTATGAGAGTGGAGACTGGGATAGCAATAGCATCTGCTGTAAGTTTCAAGAAATAGCTGGGGAGTAGGTCGGCTGCTGTTGATGAGGTTTTTAGTTTGGAGAGCATGCTTTTGATTGAAGTGGTGGAAACTGTTTTGAGGGTAAAGCTAGTATTAGAGTTATTTGTGTTGGGGGGGGATAGTGAGGAAGGAACTGTCCTGTGATACTAAGGACAGAATTGAGTTCACAAAGTGGGAGTTGAATTGTGTTTCGATGGGAACTTTAGTGTCAGGGGTAGTTGGTTTGGGGGTAGCCTTTTGGGTGGATTTTAGTAGCTGGTTTACATTTTGCCAAAATTTTTGTGGGTTGTGTTGGTATTTAGTTTGTAATGTTGTGTAATAGGATTTTTTGTCCAGCCTAATGCATTTTTTTGCACGGTTGCGCAGTTCTTGGTACTTAGTTAGGCTTTGTGTTTCTTTGTTTTTTTGATAGTAACGCCAGGCAGTGTCTCTGGACTTGAGGATTTGTTTGGTTTCTTTACTGAGCCAGGGGTTTGTAGAGGTTATAACCTTAATTTTGCACAATGGAGCGACAGTGTCTATGTGTTGTAGAAATGTTTTGTTGAAATATGCTACAGCCTGGTCAAGTGGGAGGGTTTTTAGGGGGGGTCCAGTCACAGTTACACAGTAAAGTGTTGAGGACCTCAGGAGAGAATTTTTTTGTGTTTCTAGTGGATATATAGTTAGTGGTTTTGCATATGCTTGTTCTACTACGTATAAAGTATATTATGTTGTGGTCACTTAAGGTGTCTGGGAGACTGCCTGTGTGAGGGTACAATGTGGGGTTGCTAGTTAGGACCCAGTCAAGGATGGATTCCCTTTTAGATTATTTATCACACCTAGTTGGAATTTGGACTAACTGCTGGTAGCCATGGAGATTTATTAGATTACTTGGTGGTTCTGATATACAGGTGAACCAATCTAGGTTGAAGTCCCCCAGAATAAGGGTTTCTTGTGAGTATGTGGAAGAACACCAGGATAAGAAGTCTTCAAGGCTAGCAGGTGTATTACCAGGTGGAATATAGGCACAATTGTGGTGTTGACATTTTAGGGTGAAGTTGAAGTTGTGAGATAAGTATGTTCCAATTATTGGGGGAAGGGTAGGAGTTTGGTAATTGACAGACAGTTAAGTTGGACTTGTAGAGTAAGGCAGTTCCACCTCCCTTTACAAAGTGGTCTGTCTTGTCTAATGATATTGTAGCGGTAGGAGAACTTCTGAGTTAGCTATGTTTTTATTTAGCCAGGTTTCTGTTAAAGCAACTATGTCTGGGGAGTAGTGTGCTATTGTGGCCTGGAGTTCAGGTATTTTATTTTTGATACTTCTAATATTAATATTTAGCATTAAAAGATGGTTGGTTTTGCTGCTGTTGTTGATTTGCCCAGGGATGAAGAAAGTGGGGTGTTATGTTCTGACATTTGTGTTTGAGCAGTTTGTGTTGGACAGGATGGATTTGGGCCTGGGTTGGGGTGGATATCCCCACTTATGGTGAGCCTGGAGTTAAAATGGTTATACAGATGTTGGAGTTTGGTGAGGAGTGTGAGAAAGTATTGTGTTTTTTTGGAGTAGGAATGAGAGCATATGTGTTTAGTTCTGAATTGGTCCGTTATGTAGTTCTTGAATAAGTGTGGGCAGATATTATTATAATGTGTGGTGTCTGTGTATGAGAGTGCATAATGCAGTGTTGTGCTACTAAGTTTAGGGATACTGCTAGAGTGATAACTTGTGGTGTTGTAAAGAATTATGAAAAGACAGACTAGATTTAGTTGTGTGATAGTCATGGTTATAAAGTTTATGTTTTTTCTAGGTGGGGGGGTCTGAATAGGAATTATAGGGTTGCACTATATGTGGATGGGGAAGTAGTGTGGGTGATGCAAAAAATGCCTAGTGGGAATGAGAGTGATTGGGAGTATTTTGTGTGGAGCAAGTTGGTGTGGTTTAATGTGATATGACTTGAGGAGCTGTGATTGGTGGAGGTGATGTGAGGGTGAGCTGAGGGTGTGGCTATGATTACTATAAATGTAGAGGTAGTGTTGTAAGCATTAACACGGTTGACTGTTGCTGTACACCAGTAAACAACACCCTCATGGTTGGATATAACCTAACTGTACCTGCCCTGGATATGTACATCCCACACTCATACAACATAAAATGACATTACCATAGCTTTCGTTATCCTTTCTACATACAGGTGGCTACAGTCATTACACACATGCACATGGCAGATAGCATGCTAACAGTACATAAGGTTTGATATCTATGTTAACAGAGGTAATATTCCCTCTCTACTGGTCACCCATAACACCTGTCTTATCATACAACACCCCATGTGGCATGTATGTCTTTAGCCATGTCCACCTATTGCAATGCCTACAAACATACCCAAATAGCAGGATCATAGGACGTACACAAGGCCTTTATTGACAGACTCAGGGAAATCCAGCTCTGCTAAGTATGTTCCTGAGTAGTCACAGGTGATATGTACATGACATGTACAGCCATATGTGGTCACCGCTCCTACATATACTCCATGTCAACAATTGCAAGCCATGCATGCTGTGTGCTGTCTGGACATTAGCGTTAGTACCACAATAGCCAGTACATGCTGGGGTGAGATGTTTACAAGCCACAGACCTTGCACATGCTTGAATAAATGTACTGCCTAGCTCTAACAGAGCACATTGCCGGCACTCTTCCAGTAAAAATGAGGTGTGTGTGGCAAATATGATGTGCTCACTGTTGACCATTACAGTACCCTGGCTTCACCATGGCACTGTCAAGTAACAGTTTGTAGGAGCATGACATGAAATAATGTTGTGTGTGTCTCGCTGATAAGTGCTGTTGTCATATATGTACACTTGGCTACTCGGTGAAGGTGGTGGTGTCCTACCAGTACATGAATACAACATCCATTATGGTGTAATCCTCAGCTATGTTTCACACATGGTGTGGGGAAGGTGTGGAATATATCCTCTTGACCTGCTAGTGCACTTACTGATGTAGACCGCATATGTGTACATGTATTGATGTTTTTGCAGATTCCATGTGTGTGCAGTGTCTGATGTCTGAAGGTAACTGTTGTCTTAGTACATCATGCTGTTGCAATACAGCCTCAACATTGCCAACTGTATATGGTGATATGCTCTAAGTACAGTAAGCTGTACATGAGGTATGGACAGATGTTTGGACATGACTACTAAGTGGTGGGGCTTCTTTGTAGATGAATGATTACTGAGGACAGCTCACTGGTGAGTTACAACCAGTCCTGCAATAACCTGTGTAACAGCTAAGGTCAGGTTTTGTTAATTGAAGTGGAAGACAGACAATGTAGAATGCTGTAAGGGTGACACTGAAGGCAAACCTCATGACACCTGTAACAGTAATACCTCCCCTGTGAATATATTGTGCATATATCAGCACAGTTGACAAAGGAAAGAGTCAGTAAGCTTTGTACCAGATGTGATAGTGCTGTACTTCTGTAATACCTATCATGAGATAGGCAGGTGTTTGATTCACAGTACTGACACATGTGTGTGTGTGTGTGTGTGTGTGTGTGTGTGTGTGTGTGTGTGTGTGTGTGTCCATATATGTCACGTATGGTTGGGAATACATCCCACATGTTATCACTCTCCTGAACACTGTTGTTGACACCAGTACAGAGTGAAGTGTAGAAAGAAAGGCATAGGCAGGAGGTTGAACCTCACACATGTAAAGTGTCTGTATGTGTGTGACATAGGTGTGTATCTTTGTGAATGCCACAGTGTGTGTGTGTGTGTGTGTGTGTGTGTGTGTGTGTGTGTGTGTGTGTGTGTGTGTGTGTGTGTGTGTGTGTGTGTATATGGCTGTCCAGTCCCTGGAGTGAGGCTGTATTTTACCATAGTGAAATATTAATGCCCCCTCCTCCCATCCACTCAATGCAGTCTAGCATCCCTGTTGATATCATCAAACATAGACAGGCATTCTAACTGCCTGTTAACATATACACCCTGGGGTGTGACCTATTGGTACTAGCCTACTGATGGACCCCCCTCCCCACATGCACTCACTGCACTGTAGTATCCCTGTCGATGTCCTTGATCTTATGCCATTCCAATTACCTGTACATGAGTAATCTCCGTGGCATGTCTTGTAATTGTGTAGTGCTATAATGATGATATGCACATAGGCAGGGGTTCTCATCCGAACACTGGCAACTGTGTGTGTGTCAAGAGTGTGTGTTACTGTGTCTGTGAATCCCTGAGTGTGCGGGTGTGTCTATGTTTGCATGCTGTCATGGCAGTGGGTATTACTGCTTCCCAATGAGAAGCCACTATTTCCACTGGCCTTTACCCTTGTCATCCGGCATACCACTCTTTTACCTCCTCCCCACTCCAGGTAACTATACCTGTGATGTCACCCACTATGGAGGTGACGGCTCTGAACACAGTAGCTTACTACACAGCTATCATGCTCTTGGATCATTAGAACAGTATAATTGAATCATGGGAGAATATAACTGTGATGTGGAAGCTACAAAGTGCATGCAGGTGTTGTCATACTGACCTGTGGGTAGTCAACATGTACATATGGGACACTAACCGCAAACACCGACATCCCCCGCCACATGCAACTACACCTGAAAGAGGAATGCAGAACATCAAGATCAACATGCTGTTAGTGTTGTTACACATGATACATACTGTCAAACGTACAAAATGCATTTTAAAACTGTAATACATGGTATGTCTGCTGCCTGTCAACACTACTCAAGCAACATTAATCTACAATTGTCTACCTAGTATGTTCACCCTGTGCATCAGAACATATGAGAATGTCCCTGCACCGATGGTGCGGATGACAGGGATGTGGCACAGGCATCATCATATGCACAGGGTGATAATGTTTGCCAGAGGCCTAGGCTGCACCATTGGATGACATGTGTGTGTGTTAGGGCCTGTAATATCATTGGGTGTGTGTGAATGTTATGTGGGTGTGTGTTGAAGTGCCCTACATTTGTTTCCAGTGTGTGTGTATGCATGTACACAGGTCTGGCATGTGGCTGGCCTACACAGGGGTATTATTGACAGCTGCAGACTGTACAAGGCAGGATTTACAGTTCATGGTGTCCAGCCACGTTACCTGCGTCTGCCAGGCGTTGCATGGGCACTACCAGGCAGAGGTCCAGATTGGGTACTGTCTGATGACACATGTCCATTGGAATCATGTCCCTGTTGGGACCATGCAGGACCGCATGCACATGGCCTGCTGTGTCCTGGTGTGGACTGCACAGCACCAACTGCACTGCTGCTGCTACCGCCATTATGGGAGCGGGCATGTGCAGTAGCATGTTCACGTAGACCTTCAACAGGTGATGTAGCTGACCTACGTCCACGTGCCTGATGCCTCAATCCCACCAAGTATTCCAGCACAGACATTCCACGCTCAAGGATTGACATGCCACGGTCAAAGACTCCCACCATGTCACCCAATCATCTATCCAAAACATCTGCAAGATGATGGTGAGCATTTGCAAGTGCCTGGATGTTGTCAGTTAATGAATGGACAGCAGCCCTCTGAAGCCTCAGACCTTCTCTGTTGTGCCATTCAGCACGTGCCTGTGCCTCCATTACAACCCAAAACATGTGTCCGGTGACTCCAGCTGATGTGCTTTGTCTCGCAGGGGCATGTTGGCCAGTGGTACTCCTACGAGCAGCTCTGGGCACATGCCTGTATGGAACATCACCAGTCAGTTGACTGGGATCATGGTGTTCAGGCACACCTTCCATAGTCTCCACACTTCTCTGTTCCATGTTAAAACCCACCAACTGTCCTTCCTCTATGGCCAGTGGTGATGGGGCATGTGTAGGCAGGGGAACTGTGTGCGAGCATGAGGGGGAGACAGGTGGAATGGCAACCAATGGCACAGATTCAGCCCCTGACAACCCTTCCTGTGCCTCAATCATACTATCATCATCACTGCTAGAGTCTGTGGGGACACTAACATCAGGTGGACCACAAGAGGGCAACGCACCTACATCAACACCTGTGAGGGGAAGACACAAACTGTACATTACAAGTTATACCAGACACATGCGCAGTCAGAGAGACACACAGACATACAGACAGACACTGATACACAGACACAGACACACAGACATACACGCTACATGCAGGTGATATGGCATATGGCATTCAGCTTAGACAATTATAGTTTCAGCATAGACAATTATAGTGGTAGTTATCATACATCCCTGAGTTGCACACAACAGCATGCATGTGTTATAGCAGACGGCATGCACCTTACACAATTATAGTGGTGGTTAGCATACATACCTGTATTGCTCCATTTGTGTTAGTAGCCTATGCCCCATACCTGCAACACAATGCATGTATTTTGCACCATTGCACCGCACTGCTATGCTGTCTGCAACATACACCACATGTTACCAGACCATCGCTGACCTTTGTACATCTGCCACTGATGCTTTGTGTTGGCCACCACCCTTATGTGTGAGGACATGAGCAGTAGAGTATGTCGACTGCATACTATGTTTGCCTGAGCCCTAGCTTGCATATCTCCCTCAAAGCAGTGCATGTCTGTTCAACATTATTCTGCCTACCCCTGAGCTGAGTCTAGACATTGTGCATGTGGCTGTACAAATCAAGAGAAAAACGAGTTGAATGGTAGGAGAAAGCTGAAATAAGCAAATACAAGTAATGTAATGCTAAAGCAACTAAAAACTTTAATATGGTAAGTGCTTTCACTGGTAATAATATTCCACCTTCTTCAGACCCAGAACAACATAACAATGATACTTATATAGCTTGTAGTTAATTGTCAATTAGTCATTCAATCAACCAATAAAAATAAAACCATATAAAAATACAATATTTAAACAGTATAAAACCTGCTCTAAAAAGTTACAATGTTAAATACGTAATAGTCAATTTATAAATAACATTAAATATATGTGTATAACATATATAAATATAAATATTATACTACAAAATAACATTTTAAAAGCTACTAGGGCTAAACTGAAAATGTATAATATATGATAATGACATAAGTTTACTATAAGAACTAAGATATTTAGCTAAGTAAAGTCACAAAAAAATATAGTAATATGTAAAACATATATATTAAATAATTGCATGCTGGTTAGAGACTAAAGTCTGATCATAATAATACTGAATATATGACCAAAAACTGAGTCTATATTTTTATATATATATATGAAACTATGTAAATATTACTATGTTTCAAACTTAATCAACGAAGAAGTACAATATCAAATTTGAAACCTTTTATGCAAAATTAATATGTTATCTATTTAAAGCTCTTAATTTTAACACAATTTTAATAGACACAAATTCATTTAAACCAGGAAAAATGTATGCAGCTGTTTTGATTTGCCAATACAACTCATTTTGTTCTAATAAAAGTTGCCAAGGCCCCTCTCTTGGGTCCAAAAGTGTTTGGTGTACAACCAAAAATGAAAACTCATGTGTTGGAAATTGTACAATATGCCGAACAAGAGCATTGTTAACATCTCCTTTACTAACAGCATAACAATGCTCGTATATTCTTTGTTTTAGTTTCCGCTCGGTCTTACCTATATAAAATAAGGGACAAACCTGACAGCAAGCTGCATATACTACAGCTTTGGACTCACTGTTTATTGTGTACTGTTTGTTATTAATATTGATGTCAGTAGTCACTTGAATGTATTTGCACTGTGTGCAATGCCCACATTTACGCATACCTTTATGTACCCACTTGTTCGTAACTAAATGCTCATTCTTATGCCTTTCCAACAAGATTTAAGATTAAAACCCCTTCTAAAAGTAAAGCGGGGTCTGATACCTAGCTTAGTGCAAATGGACGGTTCTTCCAAAATTAGTGCCCAATTCTTTATAAAAATCTCTTTGACTCTTGCCGTGTCAGCTGAAAATGTAGATAGGAAACTAAGATATAATAACGTGACACCGTCATCGTTTTTGTCATGCTGTCGTGTAATTAAATTAGTGTTGGTAGTAATACCATCCTTGTGTACTCTACTAGTTAAAATAGGTTTAAACCAACCTGTTGATCTCTTGTCTTTAACTTCTGTAAGTGTTTCTAGAAATAGTTTGATAGGATACCCCCTACTTATGAACATGGACTTCATCTTGTTGCATTCTAAGTCAAAGTCAACATCTTCAGTAACCATCCGTGCACCTCTCACCAACTGGCCTTTAACAATTGCCTTTTTCTGGTGATATGGATGTTCACTAGTGTAGTGCAGGAAGGCATTAGAGTAGGTAGGTTTCCTATAAATGGTAGCTTTATACTGCTTGTTATAGCTGTAATTAGTCAGTTGTACATCCAGATATGTTATACTATCGACCCCTACTTCATAAGTGAATTCAAGAAAATTGGTTTTGTTGGTAATATGTTGTATAAATCCTTCAATCCGCTGGATATCACCTTGCCATACCAGACACATGTCGTCTTGGCATCTGGTGTACCATAGTGCATTTTCCTGAAAAACACTATCAGGGAACAAAAAATTATGTTCCCAATATGCCATGAGACTGTTGGCGAAACTGGCACCACATGGGGACCCCATGGCTACCCCTTTATTTTGTAAAAATATATTCTTACCAAACATAATATAGTTATTAGAAAGAATCAGATCCAAAAGTGTTATAACCAGATGTATTTTATCATGCTGTACATTCTTGTACAACATAAATTCTCTCACCCATCCTATACCCAATTGGTGGGGGATAACTGTGTATAGATCTTTTACATCGATCGTAACAAAAATATTGTTGTCCTTATACTCCAAGTTGTTAATATCATCCAGGAAACTCCATGAATCATGACATATTTGTAATTCCTGGTTAATAAGTGGTTTAAGAATACTATCTACCAATTTAGCACAAGCAAAAGTAATTGAACCCCTACCATCAACAATGGGTCAAAAAGGGGGGTTTCTGATATCCTTGTGTAGTTTTGGGGTCCCAAAAATAGTAGGAATTCTAGGTGCTGCCATAGACAGATACTGAAAGGTGTCTATATCAATAGACCCTTCCAGAAATAAATCATCAAGAGCAGTTCTAATATGCCTGTATGCAGTATTAACATGATGTAAACTAGCAGGGGTATATACCTCAGTATCCATGTGTTCACGCATCTTACTAATGTAATTAGACTGATTCATAAACACGATGCCGCCTCCCTTGTCCGGCTTCATAACTCTAATACCACAATTGTGTATCAAATCAATGTATTGTTTGTCCTCAGAAATAATGTTAGTGTGCATTAATCTAACATGCATATCATTATCTGATAGTCTCCTTAAATCTATCTCACACATTTTTTCAAAGGACATTAATGTGGGTACAAGTGGGGGGTTAAAGAAGCTAGAGACTCGTAGAGAGTTCACAAGTGTAGAATTGGTCCCCATCAGAACCGCTAAATTCAATTTGCGCACATACATTTTAAGATCAACTATCATTTTTACAAAATTAGTTTTTTGATGAGGGTCAAAGGAAAGACCTTTAGCAAAGAAATCAACCATATTTTGATCTACAGTTATAGCAGTATAATTGAAAATTTTAAAGTCACTGTGTGTGCTCAATAAAATTTCTGGTTCATTAGGTACAACTGGTGTTATCTCCTCCTCTTGTTCCTCCGATTGTTCTTCCAATTCCCTTGCCGTCTCGGGTTCGATTGGTTGTTCTGATTGTTGTGGTTTGAATCCCTGTCCACTTGAAAAACCTGGTTATTAGCAGTTGAACTAGAGCCATTAACATCATTCAACTGCTGCTGGTTAAATTGTGTTTGGTTATTTCTTAGTCTTTCACTTCTACGTAAAGGTTCTTCCAGGTGAGCATTATAGTGACAGGAGTTATTGGGACCATTGCTATTAGGTACAATGCCAGGTCTAGAACCCATATAATCTTGAATACCATTCATGTGGGTAACTGGGGGAGGGCAGGGTATGCCTTGTTATGGACATAAGCCTGTACATCTCTGTCAATTTTTTTCTTTTTAGTGGCTAACACTTTGTTAATGGTAACATAAATACTTGAATAAATTCTGCAATAGTCATATTTATACTGTTCAAAGTTGTGATCCCCACAAATAGAATGTTCCATTATTTCAAGTTCAGTTTTAAAAGTAGCAATTTCAGTATTATAAAAATTGACCAAAGTTTTAATTAATTCAGCTGCTTGCCTGTCAAATAATGCTAAAAGTTCCTTATGAAAAACAGATTCAGCAATTAAACCTGCAGGGAAGTGCCACTGTCTAAGCCCTTTGGGAATGATTTTCTTGTCTAAACATTCAGTTAGGCAACTTCAAGCTGCAGTTTGCGACATTTAAAAAGTTTTTGGTCAAATGCATTGAGCAAATCAGTTATATTACTCACATCACGACGTTGGTTGACTCTATTTTGGTCATTCACTGTGTGAATAAAGAAGTTATTATGATCCAGAAAACCAGCCTTGCTTGGGATACTATTAACAGCATTGGAAACATTGTTACCAGCAGAACGCTCCCCTATTACATTCACTTCTTGTCTGGAAGCAATGATAACTTCCTGTGTGCCTTCCCTAATACTTCCTGAAGGTAAACAAGGCTGCACATCGTTGGTACTCGGACTTGCACTTCTATTGTGGGAACAGGGTAAATTGAGTCCTTGATTTGTAGTTTCTGCCATACTTGAGGTGTTGACCATTCTTGTACCTTGCTCAAACTTCTGGGAAAGTGCCTCAACTTTCCCAAGAAGCATGTTTACCAATGTAGTTAAATTCCCAACAGCATTCACTTTGTTGGAGTTGCTGTTATGACTGTGACCCATAGTAGCATTAAATTCCTCAGATGTTGATGGAAACAGTAGTTGTGAACCACTTTCCCCATCTCCACTCCCACTCGCCATGATATCCAACAAAAAACCAAGAAAACCAAAAAAAACACTAAAAATCAAGAGAAAAACGAGTTGAATGGTAGGCGAAAGCTGAAATAAGCAAATACGAGTAACGTAATGCTAAAGCAACTAAAAACTTTAATATGGTAAGTGCTTTCAGTGGTAATAATATTCAACCTTCTTCAAACCCAGAACAACATAACAATGATACTTGTATAGCTTGTAGTTAATTGTCAATTAGTCATTCAATCAACCAATAAAAATAAAACCATATAAAAATACAATTTAAACAGTATAAAACCTGCTCTAAATATATTATAAATAACATTAAATATATGTGCATAACATATATAAATATAAATATTATACTACAAAATAACATTTTAAAAGCTACTAGGGCTAAACTGAAAATGTATAATATATGATAATGACATAAGTTTACTATAAGAACTAAGATATTTAGCTAAGTAAAGTCACAAAAAATATATAGTAATATGTAAAACATATATATTAAATAATTGCATGCTGGTTAGAGACTAAAGTCTGATCATAATAATACTGAATATATGACCAAAAACAGAGTCCATATTTTTATATATATATATATATATATATGAAACTATGTAAATATTACTATGTTTCAAACTTAATCAATGAAGAAGTACAATATCAAATATGAAACCTTTTATGCAAAATTAATATGTTATCTATTTAAAGCTCTTAATTTTAACACACTTTTAATAGACACAAATTCATTTAAACCAGGAAAAATGTATGCAGCTGTTTTGATTTGCCAATACAACTCATTTTGTTCTAATAAAAGTTGCCAAGGCCCCCACTTGGGTCCAAAAGTGTTTGGTGTACAATCAAAAATGAAAACTCATGTGTTGGAAATTGTACAATATGCCGAACAAGAGCATTGTTAACATCTCCTTTACTAACAGCATAACAATGCTCGTATATTCTTTGTTTTAGTTTCCGCTCGGTCTTACCTATATAAAATGAGGGACAAACCTGACAGCAAGCTGCATATACTACAGCTTTGGACTCACAATTAAAGGAGCTGTTTATTGTGTACTGTTTGTTATTAATATTGATGTCAGTAGTCACTTGAATGTATTTGCACTGTGTGCAATGCCCACATTTACGCATACCTTTATGTACCCACTTGTTCGTAACTAAATGCTCATTCTTATGCCTTTCCAACAAGTTTTTAAGATTAAAACCCCTTCTAAAAGTAAAGCGGGGTCTGATACCTAGCTTAGTGCAAATGGACGGTTCTTCCAAAATTAATGCCCAATTCTTTATAAAAATCTCTTTGACTCTTGCCGTGTCAGCTGAAAATGTAGATAGGAAACTAAGATATAATAACGTGACACCGTCATCATTTTTGTCATGCTGTCGTGTAATTAAATTAGTGTTGGTAGTAATACCATCCTTGTGTACTCTACTAGTTAAAATAGGTTTAAACCAACCTGTTGATCTCTTGTCTTTAACTTCTGTAAGTGTTTCTAGAAATAGTTTGTAGGATACCCCTACTTATGAACATGGACTTCATCTTGTTGCATTCTAAGTCAAAGTCAACATCTTCAGTAACCATCCATGCACCTCTCACCAACTGGCCTTTAACAATTGCCTTTTTCTGGTGATATGGATGTTCACTAGTGTAGTGCAGGAAGGCATTAGAGTAGGTAGGTTTCCTATAAATGGTAGCTTTATACTGCTTGTTATAGCTGTCATTAGTCAGTTGTACATCCAGATATGTTATACTATCGACCCCTACTTCATAAGTGAATTCAAGAAAATTGGTTTTGTTGGTAATATGTTGTATGAATCCTTCAATCCGCTGGATATCACCTTGCCATACCAGACACATGTCGTCTTGGTATCTGGTGTACCATAGTACATTTTCCTGAAAAACACTATCAGGGAACAAAAAATTATGTTCCCAATATGCCATGAGACTGTTGGCGAAACTGGCACCACATGGGGACCCCATGGCTACCCCTTTATTTTGTAAAAATATATTCTTATCAAACATAATATAGTTATTAGAAAGAATCAGATCCAAAAGTGTTTCAACCAGATGTATTTTATCATGCTCTACATTCTTATACAACATAAATTCTCTCACCCATTCTATACCCAATTGGTGGGGGATAACTGTGTATAAATCTTTTACATCGATCGTAACAAAAATATTGTTGTCCTTATACTCCAAGTTGTTAATATCATCCAGGAAACTCCATGAATCATGACATATTTGTAATTCCTGGTTAATAAGTGGTTTAAGAATACTATCTACCAATTTAGCACAAGTAAAAGTAATCGAACCCCTACCATCAACAATGAGTCTAAAAGGGGGGGGTTCCTGATATCCTTGTGTAGTTTTGGGGTCCCAAAAATAGTAGGAATTCTAGGTGCTGCCATAGACAGATACTGAAAGGTGTCTATATCAATAGACCCTTCCAGAAATAAATCATCAAGAGCAGTTCTAATATGCCTGTATGCAGTATTAACCTGATGTAAACTAGCAGGGGTATATACCTCAGTATCCATGTGTTCACGCATCTTACTAATGTAATTAGACTGATTCATAAACACGATGCCCCCTCCCTTGTCCAGCTTCATAACTCTAATACCACAATTGTGTATCAAATCAATGTATTGTTTGTCCTCAGAAATAATGTTAGTGTGCATTAATCTAACATGCATATCATTATCTGATAGTCTCCTTAAATCTATCTCACACATTTTTTCAAAGGACATTAATGTGGGTACAAGTGGGGGGTTAAACAAGCTAGAGACTCGTAGAGAGTTCACAAGTGTAGAATTGGTCCCCATCAGAACCGCTAAATTCAATTTGCGCACATACATTTTAAGATCAACTATCATTTTTACAAAATTAGTTTTTTGATGAGGGTCAAAGGAAAGACCTTTAGCAAAGAAATCAACCATATTTTGATCTACAGTTATAACAGTATAATTGAAAATTTTAAAGTCACTGTATGTGCTCAATAAAATTTCTGGTTCATTAGGTACAACTGGAGTTATCTCCTCCTCTTGTTCCTCCGATTGTTCTTCCAATTCCCTTGCCGTCTCGGGTTCAATTGGTTGTTCTGATTGTTGTGGTTTGAATCCCTGTCCACTTGAAAAACCTGGTTATTAGCAGTTGAACTAGAGCCATTAACATCATTCAACTGCTGCTGGTTAAATTGTGTTTGGTTATTTCTTAGTCTTTCACTTCTACGTAAAGGTTCTTCCAGGTGAGCATTATGGTGACAGGAGTTATTGGGACCATTGCTATTAGGTACAATGCCAGGTCTAGAACCCATATAATCTTGAATACCATTCATGTGGGTAACTGGGGGAGGGCAGGGTATGCCTTGTTATGGACATAAGCCTGTACATCTCTGTCAACTTTTTCTTTTTAGTGGCTAACAGTTTGTTAATGGTAACATCAATACTTGAATACATTCTGCAATAGTCATATTTATACTGTTCAAAGTTGTGATCCCCACAAATAGAATGTTCCATTATTTCAAGTTCAGTTTTAAAAGTAGCAATTTCAGTATTATAAAAATTGACCAAAGTTTTAATTAATTCAGCTGCTTGCCTGTCAAATAATGCTAAAAGTTCCTTATGAAAAACAGATTCAGCAATTAAACCTGCAGGGAAGTGCCACTGTCTAAGCCCTTTGGGAATGATTTTCTTGTCTAAACATTCAGTTAGGCAACTTCAAGCTGCAGTTTGCGACATTTAAAAAGTTTTTGGTCAAATGCATTGAGCAAATCAGTTATATTACTCACATCACGACATTGGTTGACTCTATTTTGGTCATTCACTGTGTGAATAAAGAAGTTATTATGATCCAGAAAACCAGCCTTGCTTGGGATACTATTAACAGCATTGGAAACATTGTTACCAGCAGAACGCTCCCCTATTACATTCACTTCTTGTCTGGAAGCAATGATAACTTCCTGTGTGCCTTCCCTAATACTTCCTGAAGGTAAACAAGGCTGCAAATCGTTGGTACTCGGACTTGCACTTCTATTGTGGGAACAGGGTAAATTGAGTCCTTGATTTGTAGTTTCTGCCATACTTGAGGTGTTGACCATTCTTGTACCTTGCTCAAACTTCTGGGAAAGTGCCTCAACTTTCCCAAGAAGCATGTTTACCAATATAGTTAAATTCCCAACAGCATTCACTTTGTTGGAGGTACTGTTATGACTGTGACCCATAGTAGCATTAAATTCCTCAGATGTTGATGGAAACAGTAGTTGCGAACCTCTTTCCCCATCTCCACTCCCACTCGCCATGATATCCAACAAAAAACCAAGAAAACCAAAAAAAAACACTAAAAATCAAGAGAAAAACGAGTTGAATGGTAGGAGAAAGCTGAAATAAGCAAATACGAGTAACGTAATGCTAAAGCAACTAAAAACTTTAATATGGTAAGTGCTTTCAGTGGTAATAATATTCCACCTTCTTCAAACCCAGAACAACATAACAATGATACTTGTATAGCTTGTAGTTAATTGTCAATTAGTCATTCAATCAACCAATAAAAATAAAACCATATAAAAATACAATTTAAACAGTATAAAACCTGCTCTAAATATATTATAAATAACATTAAATATATGTGCATAACATATATAAATATAAATATTATACTACAAAATAACATTTTAAAAGCTACTAGGGCTAAACTGAAAATGTATAATATATGATAATGACATAAGTTTACTATAAGAACTAAGATATTTAGCTAAGTAAAGTCACAAAAAAATATAGTAATATGTAAAACATATATATTAAATAATTGCATGCTGGTTAGAGACTAAAGTCTGATCATAATAATACTGAATATATGACCAAAAACAGAGTCCATATTTTTATATATATATATATATATATATATATATATATATGAAACTATGTAAATATTACTATGTTTCAAACTTAATCAATGAAGAAGTACAATATCAAATTTGAAACCTTTTATGCAAAATTAATATGTTATCTATTTAAAGCTCTTAATTTTAACACACTTTTAATAGACACAAATTCATTTAAACCAGGGAAAATGTATGCAGCCGTTTTGATTTGCCAATACAACTCATTTTGTTCTAATAAAAGTTGAAGAAAATGAGTTATTATTTATAAATTAATTTTTTATTTATAAATTGACTATTACGTATTTAACATTGTAACTTTTTAGAGCAGGTTTTATACTGTTTAAATATTGTATTTTTATATGGTTTTATTTTTATTGGTTGATTGAATGACTAATTGACAATTAACTACAAGCTATATAAGTATCATTGTTATGTTGTTCTAGGTCTGAAGAAGGTGGAATATTATTACCACTGAAAGCGCTTACCATATTAAAGTTTTTAGTTGCTTTAGCATTATGTTACTCGTATTTGCTTATTTCAGCTTTCTCCTACCATTCAACTCGTTTTTCTCTTTATTTTTAGTGTTTTTTTTGTTTTTTTGCATGTGGCTGTACACACGTTTGACATGGCTGTCCCTACTTTGCAATGGTGCCACAGACCAGCACAGGTTTACAGTACACCGGCCTGCTGTGTGGAGTATGACCTTGCCATTCACATCTAGTATGACATGTCTTCTGCTGACGTGTTGAATGACATGCATACATGTGTAATGCAATGGTGTCCTTTCCAATCTACAGTACTGTAATGGTGTCCCAATGCAGGGACATGTTATACTGACATGGGCCTTCAGCTGATGCAATGTTGTCTGTCCACCCTACAAATACATACAGGGACATACTGCACATTGAGCTGATGTGCATAGCCATTGCAGCGCATCATGTGGCTTCAAAATTGCTATACACTGTGAGCTACTGACACAGTTCATAGCCATGACTATGTTCACATAGAATACATAACTAATGTGGAATGTGACCCATATCACTGAGGTGTATACACATTAAACCCTAATGTGGAATGTGTGACACAGGTCACAGAAGGGTATACGGATGACATCCCTGCACATCTGCAACCATAATACTGGTGCGTGGCAACTATGCCCACACATGCCTAACTTAGCAGTACTCTGTCCCACATGCCATCTGTGTACCTCACACACATGAGGAGCAGGCATGACAGTGATGTCTGACACCAGCAAGGTGAATGTACTGTATCTGTGGCCTGATGTGGTTGTTTATGTATGTTGTGCAACACATGTATGTATTTGGATACTGTATAGGTGAATGCTTTCATGTTGTGACACACTCAAGATGTTCAGAACATATTTGTGGTGGTTTCATGTTATTCCTACGCAATCTGTGTACAGGCCTGTATGATGTTTAGTGTTTCACATCTGCAATTTAACCATTACACAAAAGCCATAGTTGTATTGCATTGAGCCAATGTACAACAGGGTGTACACACATGTACATCACTTCTACTGTGTGTGTTGCTTCATGTCTCTGGCCATCCTTCATGGCCATGTGTGCACATTTTCTGTCCAATGGTTGTGATGGCCATCTTATTTCACATGTCAGTGTTATCCCATATGGCATACACCCATAGATGACATATGCTCCACTGAGGACAGGGTTATGCAGACAAAGGGTGGCATGTATGGGATGTGTGACATGTTTTGCAGGATAGTTGAGCAGTGTTGCAGTCAGCCCACTACATGTCATGAACATATCAGATGGCACATGACATTGTGTGACATTCATAGCAAGGGTATAATCCACAAGGGTGTATCCTGTGGGCCGGTCATACTCCAGCTCCAACACATTTAGAGTGTGTACACACATATGCTCTCTGTATAGTACTGTTCATATTCCCAACATGTTGAATGCTGATATGTAGTACCTGTCCCTACAGTGGAACACACCTCCACCATTGTATTCACTGTTTTCCACACATCTGGCAATGGCAGTTCGGAAGGTTTACTGTAGGTGTTTCATATAGTCTTCAATTGTTTCACATGGGTAAACAGTGTGATGCATTGCAGGTCTGACCAGTGTCCATTAACAGGACCACCATACATTATGTGTACGTGTGTTATAGCAGATAGCATGCAATTAATATGTTCCGTGCATTATCAAGCCTGGTAAATAATAACAATCTCACCTGACACAGGCTGCTGTCACTGCAAAATGCCAGAGGTACCTAAACAGGAGTGTCACAGCAGTAAGACCATTATCCACACCTGTGTGAAAGCTACAGGGTGCAATGTCCATGTTAGCACATAAGCCAGTACAATACACTATACTATGGAGTATGCACATCTGTGCATACATAGAGTTGCAGACTATAGTATGTGGCATGTGTGCATACATGTCTTGCATATGATGTTACATTACATATTGTACAGTAACACATGTAATTATGCGAAATATAGTTGTGTTATATGTGCAGTAGTGACTTACCAGGCAACTCCAGGCTCGGTGGTTGAGAGACACCCACCTCCACAATACCAGCTAAAGCTTGTGGATGGAGGTTTGCAGGTGTCCCCAGGTTGGCCAGTAGCTCCTCGATACATGTGAGTTGGGGCTGGGTGAGTGGCCCCCCACCTGTTGCACCTTGTTCCCTGGTGACTGCATTAGCACGCTGTTTTGCCCATCTTATGAGGTCAATGCAGTGTTGGTGCACCTGCTGATAGGTACGATTGTGACTGTCAACATCATTTACCCTCCTGCAGAGTTCCTCCCACAGGGCATCCTGCTGCTGTGCATCTTGTGGCACATGAGTGTTGTGTAGTTGTCCAGGAGGTATGGTACGAGGACCTCATCCTGCAAGCAGCTGTACTCTGGCAGTCTGCTACGTGGCATACCTGGAAGACATAATGATGGAGACAGGTCACAGTAACTCACAGAGAAGTACAGCAGTACAGCTGAACATACATGTGTATCACATTTATTAAGATTACAAATACGTCTTTGCAAATCTATATGACACTAAAACCACTGACATTTATAAGTCACACACATTTGACACTTACTGGTGATGTGATGTTATCACCATATATGTGTGTGTCATGTGATGACATTGCTCATACACCATGTGGATGTTGTCTTGATGCGGGCATGTCTGTTTGCCTGTACTGGTTTCTTTACCTATCAGCACATGCCTGGATGTTTTCACATTAATGCAATCAACCTTAATGCTGTGTATATGTCACATATAGCCATTAGAAGCATGACCTTTGACCCTGCAGACTTGCAAGCATGTATGTGTTTTGCCGTATACATCCACATGGCACTGTACAGCTGTGTAGCATCCTGCCATGTATTGCCTGTGTTGCACGTGTGTAACACATGAGACAACAGCGAGCCTAATGGTGTTTGTATGGTTGGATATTAACTATAGCATGTATGGTCATAGTGATCTAGTAGGCTATATGCCCTGGGCCATTTATGAGCCTGGGCAGACAGGTTACCTAGCTGTAGGCAACAAACAGGTAAGTTTCAGTGGCCAGTTCAAACAGTGCCACAGAACTGATCCACAGGGTTACTGATATATTTGGCATGCGGTCATCACACCATGTCACAGAGAGGGGCGATGTGCAGCTTTGATAGACAGGGATGCATAGTATGGCAAGAGTATGTTGTGTATGGGACAGAGATGTGTCAGGCATGTTGTGATCCTTGTACTAGAAAGGTTGATGCCCATGAAGTATGTGTTTATTTGGGATCAGGATGTGTTAAGTGTAACACATCCAACACCTCTGGGTTGGACATGACTTTATTCAGGGTAGGCTGCATGCTACATAGCGCATCTAGGGACTGGGAAGGGCAGTGTAGGCCATCTACACATGGGCAATAACCCTTAAAGGAAACATGTGATCTATTATGGGTCACATGGGTGTTGAGTATGACTGAGCAATTATCTCTATATTCCTGGATGGCACCCCATCATGATTAGGGGTGCCACATATGACTACCTGCCTGGTGTGGTGAAGTAACTATCAAAGGAAAGAATACTGTCCAGCTGCATCCCATACACACAGTTGCCATTATGTTAACCGCTGCCTAGGTGGTAGTCCATGGGTACAGGGTTTGTAACATAGGGGATGACAATGCGATACTTAGCTG
Source organism: Protopterus annectens (assembly GCF_019279795.1). Taxonomy (NCBI): domain Eukaryota; kingdom Metazoa; phylum Chordata; order Ceratodontiformes; family Protopteridae; genus Protopterus; species Protopterus annectens. The sequence goes on from NC_056729.1 coordinate 985,573,028, forward strand.
TCAGATTGTGGCCATACGTCACACATCACACATCTGACACACTAAGGCCCTTCTGTATGTTGAATGCAGCACACATTGAGTTGACTATTGCTCCTAGTTCATAGTCATTTGCAAACATCAATAGGCTGATGCCTTCTGTGTTAGTCTGTGTGGTATAGATAACAAAGAGGGGGAGTACCGGGACTGAACCCTGTATTACTGTGGCTGACACTGGTTTGATGTGCGTGTATTAGATAGACACCTTCTGTAGTGTTGGTTCTGCCAGCAGTCCAGCTGACAACCACTCCTGTGACATAGGAATATACACCTAATTTACTGAGTGTAGCTGGAACACAGTATAGGTGATGGTGTCCTATGACCTGGCAAGGTCATGATATACAGTGTGAATCAACCCTACTGTCATCTACATCTGTACCAAGTACATCAAATACATTGATCACGGTTCATGGTGTTACAGACCAGACTCAGCAGGGTAGTCGTGCACTATTTCCCATTATCAATGGTGTCTCCCTCTTTGTGGGGTGTGATAACTGTTGCTGGGCACCATTCAGTGTATACACAGCCTGACATAGAGCTATGATTGAACATGATGTGTATGTGGATAGCTGAATGTTCTTACATTTGTGTAGGATACACCCTGGGATGTTGACAGGTCCCATGAAAGCTGTATGTATGGCTTTAGAGAGTGCAGCTTGTACCTGCATAGTCGTTATTACAGGGGCCCTGTAGTGTACATGGATATATTACTAAGTGTACCTGTTGGGGGGGTAGGAGTGGGTTTAGGTTCTCCAAGACCCTATCTGGATGAACAGGTGCTATTTCTGTAGGTGCAGTAATTCCCATGCCATAGTGCTGTGCAGCATGGCAGGTCTTGTTGTTGCCATTACAATTAATGACACAGCTATAGAATGCTCTGTGCTTGACCTCATAATATGTGGCTGATTAGTTTCATAGTAGCTTTGTGTGGTTTTATATGGTGTATCTGCATCTTACTGAGGCTGACCAGGGATCACCTACACTCATGTGTGTTCACTCTTGCAACAGTTACTATCTTCTGTGGTACAGTTTAAAGCATGGTACCACCAGTTTGCCTTCTTGTTTGTGTTGGGTTGAATCCTGGTTCTCTTTCAATGGCACAATCACTGCACATATGTGACTGTTTAAGGTTCATTTGTGTAGGAGTCAGCATTTGCACATGCATTGTCCATCTGCATGGGTGCAATGACAGTCACCACTCTGCTCTTAGGAAACATAACATTGGCATTGGAGACTAACTATGTGTAGCATACTGTTAGCCCTGTTTGTGTGACTACTGTGATCCAGGTCAGTGGGGTAGATGGAATCCAACATGCATTGAGCACAGGTGTTGGTACATAAGGAGCCTTCCCAGTTCATAATGGAATAGTTGAGAGTAGCCATTATTACTGTTTTCTGTCTCAGAACTAATCTTCCCCATTACAGCACATTATGGCAGTTGGGAAATCTGCAGCCTGGTGGGTGATCTGTCTCAAGGTGCAATTTGAATTCCACTTTGGCACAAAGGTAGTTGCTCAGCATAATGCATCTGAAGTTATGCAAGTGCAACTAGTGTGGGGGTGTACATATCCTTCAGGAATATGGACACACCTGTGGCCCGTGTGTTCCCATAAAGGATAATGGGCAAGAGGTGAGGTATGTGTTATAACATGGTCAAGCAGGTGTGCTCTCCGGAGCTTTGAAACATATCTCAGTCACTGCACAGATATGTGCTCCATGTTATGGATTAAGATATGTGTGTCCGTATAATGGCAAATCATTATGGTCTGTCAACCATGTTATCTCAGGCAGAAAGATACTGGATACCCTTTGACTTGCACCACTACACTAGACAATTGTGGAATACAATCCTTTTGTCCCTGTACTGCAGTATCATTCTGGCCAGTGGCAGAATGCTACCCAGGCCTTGGGACATACCTGCATGGGCTACAAGACCTGACAGTTCCTACATGTGTTTCCATGCAGTCCAGGCTACTGCATCACAGGTCGTGCACAGCAACATGGAATATGCTAGAGCCATGTGTATAGTTCAAAAGGTGGTATGAGTGTATGGGTATGTGGCTAATCATGGCAGACAGGCAGCTGACAGTATGTATTCCCTCGTATATGTTGGTGTGTAACATAGTGCTAGAGTTTGCATTCACAAATGAGTACTGTTGGGCATGTTTCCAGTCATGTGTTCTGAGGTGTGGCAGAATTATGCAAACTGTCATACAGTTTGTATTTAGTTATCTGTCGCTTCCTGCTTGAAGGGGGGGGTCACTTGTTTGGCCAGATACTTAGAAGCATCTATGAATGTGTGTGATTTCTGGTAGTGTGTGTGGGTGTCCTTACTGTGTTCTGGTAAGGGTATGTGTTGGTTGTGTTGATGAGCTGCATGTGTTAACCTACACCTCATGACTGTCCAGTCCAGTCATGGCAGTAGACTGGGCTGCCTTCCAGACTACCCCTGTAGCTGTATCCCAAATAATGTGTGGGGCATGGTGTTAGGTGGGTTTGGCAGTGTACATGGCATAGAGATTACATTCTCCCAGGATGGCTACATACACAAAGCTAACATTAGTAAACACCAGTAGCTGACTAGTAGACATGCCTGCATGAGCATTCAGTACACAAGTAACAAGTACTGTATTTAGTTTACGTATTGCTTATGAAGATGTTTTAGACAGTGATGCTCACATGTTAATATTTGTGTTATGGACGTGACAACACTGGCTATTACTAAAACATTGTAGCTACCTTTAGCAGCAATCCTCCTCTGAGGAGCACATCACATTCTGTTAGTTGATTACAGATGATGCAAGTGTCTACAGGTCTGTTTTCTTCTCTGGGTATATACTCACATATCCACCAGGGCCATCAGCTCTGTTGGACACAGACACCCACTCTCCAAACAGAGTCATGTATCAATAGACTCTGATGCCACTATCAACATGATCAGGATATAATCAGATAGTGTGAGCCATCACCTATGAAGTGGCTATTACACATGGGAAGCTGTCTCATACATCTTACACTCCTACTGCAGATGTTACACTGGAGTTAAAGATGATATGCAACCTGTTTCATTACCAATGCTGTACACTACCATACATACAGTATGTGCAAGCGGCTGTTAGGTTGGCAATGAGAGGTTGGGCTACACAAACCTGTTAGTTCAACCAGTGTGTCTCTACTCTCAATATTCACTCTATGTAGGTGTGTACATAGCCATTTGGCCCAGTCCTGTAACAAGGGTCACTACACATTTGCATAACATGTACACATGCACAGCTGTTATTGCTTGCAAACGATACTAGAGAGGCCCAGCCCTGTAACAAGGGTCACTACACATTTGCATAACATGCAGACATGCACAGCTGTTATTGCTTGCAAATGATACTAGAGAGGTCCAGCCCTGTAACAAGGATCACTACACATTTGCATAACATGTACACATGCACAGCTGTTATTGCTTGCAAACGATACTAGAGAGGACCAGCCCTGTAACAAGGGTCACCACACATTTGCATAACATGTACACATGCACAGCTGTTATTGCTTGCAAATGATACTAGAGAGGTGGATATTACATGTGTTATGTGCATGGATAGTTACCTGGCTCTTCCAATTATCTTTGCTATCATGCTGCTAAGCTGTCAGATGAATACAACTGATATGCATCCTGTTATTGAGTAGTGTAATTGCCAATAGACATAACTACTGTTTGCATAACATAACACAACTGCCATGTAGAATAGAATATAGATCTGCCTAAAATACTGTACATTACACAGTTATTGGCACAATATCCCACAATGCACACCATATTTGCACGGTAAGCCCACCTTTAACATATTCATCTTACTTATACACCCATACATATTTCGACTGTTACAATATATTGACATATACTATCCCCTATTATAGCACATACTTGTTAGACCAATTCTGACACTGACAGTGGCTGGAAGCGAATTGGTGGGCTCCAAGCCCATATCATCCCTTGTGGTGTATGCGGAGTTTGCTGTGTGACCTACAACAGTAAACACATAGAATACTACAAACATTACTACTGCTCAACAGTACATCGTTACAAGATAGCTGTTTCCACTATATGCATTGAATACACTGTAATTCTTACTGTACAGGTACTACATACACAGACATACTACATGTTATACATGCCTTCTTAGTAATCAGAGGTGTTATTGACTAGTATAATACTCATTTTTGGTTCGTCTTTCAGTGTTTTGTACTGTCCTACAGGTAGATACAGATGGTTTGAATGTATGACAAGGCAACCTTTTATAGTTACAGATCAGTAACATGTGCTATTCTGATAACCAGTTGGTGTTCTAAGTAGATAATTACATGCACATCAGCTGCGCTGTTACTGCCTTAGCCAATACCATGGCTACAGTGGAGTATAACTGAGTACTGCACTTGGGCGTTGTCCCTTTGCTTTACTTGCGAGGAAGACAGCGTGGCAGTGTTTCGAATCTAGTGCAACAGCTGTATTGAGACAAGCAGTAATATATTGTGTGTAATGCCTAGAGGATCTGGTCTAAATGTGAGTACTGCTGTTATATTTCTGAACATTGCTACTTGTGCAGGGTTTGTCTGTACCTAATACTTCTGCATATGTTTCAGTCTGGCCAGGTTGTTTGACCCGCTCAAGGCTGCATAGCTATGCATATAATGTTAGGGGGTTTACAGTGTGCTTACCAGACATATTTAGTTTGGTGTTAATGTGTATCATACTGGGCTGATAATCAGTACTCGGTAACACTTCCCAGTGTACGAACCTTTCAACTCTCTGAAACGGGATTAGTTCATACAAACCCTGTTACATCAGCAGCTGTTCAATTGTATAACGGCAACTATTTCACATAGGGCCATGTTAGTGTCTGTGTCCAGGTATGTTAAGGTTTCAGCAGATGTTGTACAGTAGTTGAATAATTGGTTATGGTATGACAGTATGTATTGATGTAATTAATTTGGTTGTGGGGTAGATGTTGGTGGGTGTACATAGCACATGCAGGTGTGTAGGAACCCCTTTTATACAACGTCTATATTCTTTCCCTATGTGAACACCTATCCCTTAGTGGACTAATACTATGGTAATTGCAGGTTGATTCATTAAGGCACTACTAAAAGAATCCTGTATAGCATGCAGGTACTGTTAGTCCTTGAATCCTTTTGACAATATATCGGAATGTAATAAAGTTTTGCAAAATGAAAGCTGTCTGTGTATTTCTATCATGGATATTTGCAGTCATTGCAGTTGTGTTGGTGACTGTGTCCATAGAACATATTTGTAATAGTGTATTGGCATATACTCTTCGTATGTTATGTTCATATTGTTTGGAGGGGGGCAGAATTTGTGACTGCTATGGTCCATGTTAGACTCGGATATGAACACTTCAGATGCTGTCTACAGACATGTATGTATATGTATGTGTGTGTTTATATATATATATATATATATATATATATATATATATATATATATCTATATGTGTGTGTGAGTGTGTGTGTTTATGTATATAGATATATATTATTGCATATGTTTATCTGTAACTCCATAGATGTGTAGATGTTTTTAACCTATCTATATATCTACATATATATTTAGAACTATATATATATATATATATATATATATATATATATATATATATATGTATATATATTTATATATAATATATATAATCTGTATATGAGCATACACCTTTAACTGAGTAAATGGCGGGTTGTCCTATTTCAACACATTCCTCCCTTTTGTGTTTTAACCTGTCTGCATACACAACTGGGAAAGGTACATCCCAGGTAGCTTAGTGTTAGGTTACTCTGAGGATGGAGTACATAGTTGCGGGTTCAACTCCTGGAAGGTGTTATTATTTTACCTCTCAGAGTAGGCACTGGTAGGAAAAGTGTGAATAACACACTTATGTGGTTGTAAGCAGGTTTGCCCGTGGTCTGTGTGACATTAAGCAAAGGTTAAACATGTGAAGATCTTCTTCGTTTATCGTGTTTCAGCCCCGCTTACCATTGTGCAAACCTGTGGAACCCCGCTTACAACTGCTTAAGAGTGCTTTAATCCACCTGCATCCAACAGCCCTTATTCTGGCCCTGAAAATAACCTAACAGCCCATGCAGGTCTTGAACCCAGGACCATAAACACCACAGTAACTGACTTTACCAGTAAGGCATCAGAGATATGTAAAAATGTTATGGTGTTTATAATATACATCGTACTACAGACATTACTCACTACTGAAAACAAATGTGACAGTCAGTTGGTGTACATATGTCTGATACATGTTAATGTTCATATGTTTGTGAAATTAGGTGTTGCAATGTGACATGACAGGGTGTATTATGAATAAGAAGGGTTCTTGTTTTGTGTCCTTTTTATATTGTCCCCATACTCCATGTATACGCCTAAAGTTCACTTATTGGACATCTGACCCAGGCCCTCCTTGATGCATGATTGCATTACCCATCATTCCTCCCCATCCCAATCTTCACATAAACAACAACCACCCCTTCTATGGTGAATTAGGTTACTATTAATTGTTATAATACCAGAGCTGCATGTGCTTTGTGTACACTTCAATTCCTTTGGAGTGCTTCTGTGTCATGAAGTGTGTTCATAGATGTTTATATATATGGCTATTGATGTAACTGTATAGTATATATATATATATATATATATATATATATATATATATATATATGCATATATTTATATATATATGCAGACATCACTGAACAACAGTGGAGAACATAACAGTCCTAACACACACTCTGGCATTGGTCAATGTCAACTACCATACCATTAACTGGGAAACCTACTCTGGTACTCACTTTCAGGCCCAGCACTTCCTGGAATTTATCACCTCAGATGCCCTGCGTCAGGTGGTAACCTTCCTAACGTGGGGTGGAAACTACTAGAAGTGGTCATCACCAACATGGACAATAGGTGCACCACAGTGGAGGTTAGCCAGTCACTGGTTAGATCTGACCATGAACTATTCACTGTTTCCACATCCAAGCATCTCCCCCACCCACGGATATCACAGTGTATACCTTTCCTACAGCTACATTTACACTACTAGTGACAGAGGTGGGGGGGCTTCACAGCCCCCATGCTAAGGGGAAACACAGCTCAAGATACAGACAGATTTACAAATGCAGTCTATAAGCACCTACATGGATGTATGGATACTGCCATTGCTGGTAAACCAAGACTCACTCCTCCTAGACAATGACACCAGTCTGGTGGACCTCTGCAATAAACAGGCTAAACTACAGAAGTAGGACAGTGTTCCAGACAAACAGCAAATCCCACGAAGGACAGACATCTGTGACCACTATTAGTATGATACGTAGGTCCCTCATGACATCATCCAAGGCTAACATCAGCAGGAGAATATGCAAGGATTCGAAAGATAACCACAAAGCCTTCTTTGGCTATGCCATGGATCTACATGGTGACACACAGATTTGCACTGTACCGGTGAAATATAGCACAAAATATGCTGACCCTACTGATATCGCCAACATCCTTGCAGACAGATTCAGTGCATACTTCACCCCCTAAAGAGCCCACAACACTAACCAAAATGTACAGTATTCCACACATCAGGGACACACAGGTGGAAATGGCCCTCTCTAACAGCAAAGCACAGCATCAATGGAGGCAGATGTTGTCCCAGACTGTATCTATCCAACTGTACAAGACAAACCTGCCCCCCACCTAATTAAGCTTTCCTACCTCAGCCTCACCACAGGCTACATGCCTATACAATGGCATGTTGCAACGGTTATTCCACTCCATAAAGGTGGAATCACAACTGACCATGATAACTACCACCCCATAAGCCTGACTAGCCTGGTCTGCAATGGTATGGCACTCATCATCAAAGACATTGGTAACCTCCAAACACGTGACCCAACCCAGGTCAGCTTGGTTGAGTGCAGTTCATGCCTACTGAACCTGTTTGACGTCTTACATACAGTCACCAAGATGTTAGATGATGGGGGAGGTGGTTCACACATACTACTTGGACCTTGCCAAGGCTTTTGACACCATGCCTCACTCAGGTATTATTGATAAACACACCAGCCTGTACATACACCAATACATCACAGGTTGGGTTGCCAACTGGCTTACACACAGAACCCACATGGTAGCACTAGCAGTCTCCAGGTCCAACTCTTAACCAGTCATGACTGGTGTCCCACAGGACTTGGTCCTTCCTTGGAGCCCTACTGTTTGGCATATACATCTCAGATGTACAGGCGAACACAGGTGGACTACGGCATAACATGTTTGGCAATGACTGCAAACTGGGAGCCATGATTGATAGTCCAGCTAACACAGACATCCCTCAAGGGGCCTCACAGAAAACATCACAGGGTGTCAATGTCACAGCCTCCAGCCAAGTGCCACTAACTGTATGGTTATTCCATTGTGGAATTGGCACCCACATATTAACACATAAGTAGCAGCCACTTTAATACGGACAAGGTAATGGGGTATCTTGGGACTAAGGTAGATAGTGATCTCCCCTTTGACAATCATATCTCCAGAATAGTTAGGACATCCTTCTACACAGGCCATCTGATTACTAAAGGATTCCCATCTAGACATACTGGGGTTATAGTGCCCCTTTACTCATCACTCATCAGTCCCATCATAGGGTATAATAACCCATGTGAGATGTATCTCAGAAGACACTTCCAACAGCTGGGAGGTCCACGAATGTACCTCGCCAAGGAGAATACTGACCTTCAACATATGGCCTATGCAGCCAGACTGAATAAACTCCTGCTTTACTCAGTGGCATCTCGTTTACCCTGAGATGATCTCCACTGGCCAACACAGCCATGTCGAACTCAGGCTTGATAGATATGCTCCACCTATGGGAATCCATGTCACACACTGTAGTGAGCTGAACCTTGCCACAACAATAATTGGAAGATGCTGGAGGGACAGCTTCCTGTCACAGACACTCCCCATACTTTGGAACAACATCCCTAACTACATTATACAGAACCCCTCACTAACACTCTGCAAGAGAATCCTTGAAGAGTGGATGGGGAACAGTAGATGAACCCCAGGAATCCTGCCATTGGCTCTGCTCCATAGAGGGACAGTTAATGAATCAATGGGGTGGCAAAAGCTGACACATTTTGGCTGGGCTTATGAATGGCCTCTAGCAGTTGACCAAGTACCTACCTATGCATCTATACATGCAGTATCTGCATATGCTGATAGCTTAATTTACTGTTCAGGTGTTGACATAACTTGTGCCAATGGCAGTTGTGTGTGCAATAGTTGAGGGCTGCCTATGTTGGATGCACACAGTAGACTGCCGATACATGACAATTTACAGGTAGTCTTGTGTGTGTGCCATCCATTTTTACTGTGTGTGCAGGTGGAGAAAGATGTAAGTCCCGAGGTGCCTACACTGTCAGTGTGTGTGCTATACGTTCCCCCATTGCCAAGGCATGGGCATACTGGGCACGCCTCCATCTGCCTACTGGGGCTGGCTCAGGGTGTTCATGGTCAGAGTACCAATGTGCCTATGGAGCCCTTGGAAATGGTGGTGGGCTGTGAGGGGGGCCTTCACCATTCAGTCCCTGCTGCAGCTGTTTCCACAGGACCATATTGTGTAGCATGGCACACACTATGAAGATGTGGGCACATGTGACTAGAGAGTACTGCAAGGCTTCACCTGATATGTCTAAGCAATGGAACCGTGATTTCAGCATCCCAAACACATGTTCTATGATGATTCTGGTTTGTGTGTGCGCCTCATTATGGCATTCCTGCATGGGTGCGTGTGTATTTCTGATGGGAGTTATCATCCACGGTTCCAGTGCATAGCCAGCATCCCCCACCAGGTGGCCATTTGGGATGTCCCCCCTGGCAAATAACTGATACAGCATGCCAGATGTGGGAGTCATGATAGCTTCCAGGGCTGCCAGCACACACATCCATGATAATGCCCTGGGCATTGCACATGACCTGGCAGTTGATGGAGGGGTATTCCTTGTGGTTTATGTAGCACCTACCCTGCTCACTGGGTGGTGACTTGATGTGTATGTGCATGCAGTCTATTGCACCCAGCATCTATGGGTATTCTGCCACTCGGTGGAAGAGATGCATATTGCTGGCCAACTCCTCCTGCATTTGGGGAAAGTATATGTGCTCATTGGCATGTGGTAACATGGCATCCAGGAAATGGTGTAGTACTCTGGATGCTGATGCCTGTGAGATCCCCATGATATCCCCAGTTGGTCTTTGAAAGGTACCTGTAGCTAGTATTCTCAGGCTTACACATACCTTTGTATCCACTGGGATGGGTTCCCCTCTGTTTGTTCTGGCTCTGAGGTGTGGCCGGCACAGCTCCACATGTTGCTGTAGGATGTCCCAGTCCACCCTGTAGCACTCTACTATCTCCAGGTCATGTAGCCCCTGGTAGGTTACTCTGGGTCTGAACACTCTCCTCCTCCTCTCGTGCCTGAGGTGGTCGTGTGCATCATCCTCCACACCACATTCAGTCTCCAACACATGCTGGTGGATCAAAGCTATGGCAGCCCCTAACATGTACATAATAAAAGTTCCCCATCTGTATACACCACTGGTGCAGACTGTATGGGAATGCACAAATGTCTTTGAGGTGCTTTCACACTTTATATTATTGTGCTATGGATGCTGCTAATGTCAGTGGGTGTGTATTAGCTATTCCAGCTGCAGCATGTCTTAATTATGGGTTTTGCAATGAGTACTGCAAGTGTGGGGCCTTTACTGTGGAGATCTACTTGCCTGCCTTGATTAATCTGTTGCCCTTTAATTCACTTTTAGACCTGGATCCCCTCCCATTATCAGGCATGCATCCACCTGCCATCTTTCTTGTTTTGTACTTCCCCTACCCAGTCATGGCAAAATGTGCCTTGTAGCTGATATACTGCAAATCGGCTTTGTTCTGCTTTGACACTTTACTGTTTTCTTTGTAGTACAGCCCCTCCCCTTTCCTGTTCTGCAGGTAGCTGCTTGCAGCCTTGTTAGCTGTTGTCAATGGCCCACTGTAGGCTCCTAGGTGTTAATTAGTCATTTACACTCCAATTTCACTGCTGCAGCATTTTCTTATTTCTTTCCTATATCCTTCCTGTTTCAGCTGGAGTGTGCGACCCACATACCTGTTTACCAGGTTTACGTGTGTTTTCATCTCCATTCACATGCATACTCGGTTACCTTGTGTACTCTCAGCTAAGCATAGCTATGTACAATTTGACACACCCCTATCCTGCAGCTTTGCCTAGCTAGGGGCAAACTGGTTTAGCAATGCTCCAATGTGCTTACAGCAATGGAGACACACCCCTCTCTTGATGTCATCTTTACCTCAAGGGCACACCTCGGTATTATAATGCTACACTGTGAGGTGCATCCTTACCCCAGCGGGGAGTCTGTGATTCACTATTACTCCTCTCATTTGCATGGCATTGCCTACAAATTCCTAGCTACTGTGCATAACACTGCCACTGCCCCTTAACAACCCTTGTGCCATAAGTATGGTGTAGCATGCCTGCCATTGACTTTTATGGGGAAATCGTGATATGTGTTTCACTGCGGTTTTATTCTATATTTTTATATATTCCTTGCGATCCCCTTTGCGCACCACTGCCCTGTGCTTCCACGTTGCGATAGTGCAACTATATATATTAAATGTTAATTTTATATTTTGTTTGGTTGGCTGTCATGGCTCCGATTTTATGTTTGCAAAAATGTAAACCATTTTCTACGGTTTACATATCTGTATGCTTACACTACGCCTGCACCACTTTCTGAATCACTACATACCTTCATTTGCATGCTACACTACTGCACATGGGGTAATTAGCATACAAGGCTTGGGAGTTGTGCAGGTGTAGTGTACGCAGGTAGTGCACATGAAAACAGCTCGTACCTGAATCGCTCAGCGGCCGTATTTGGTGTTAGAATGCCGATGCTACGCCTGCACCTGGCGCAAGCTTCAAGAATCCTGGGGAATGTGAATGCAAACTTTATGGAGCTGTCTACTGTGACACCTAAATGCTTTGTATACGGGACAATTTTTATTGGTGTTTTGTTTATGGAGGACTTGTTGAAAATGTTATAACCGAGATGGATTTGGAGGTAAATAGTAGTAATTTTTTTTTTTTTTTGCATTTAGTGTTAGTTGTGAGATATTCTTCTTGGGTGTATCTGTGTTTGAGTATAGCTAAGGCAAATGCAAGAGCATCAGTGCTGAATTTAATGTATTATTTTTGAAGGCTGGCTGTCAGTGGCCAATGTTGGTTTGAGTTTGTGGAGAAGCTTTTATATTGTGGAGGTGGGGATGGGGTTACATTATCTTTGATATAAGGCTTTAGCCATGTTTTGGTGATAGGCAGGACATCAAGAGACTGTTGAGACATCCATCCTTGAAAAGACTAAAAGACGATGAGCATGTATCTGCTTGGATTTTGAAATTGGTGTGGTCAGTTGTGTAATTGTTGAGCAGAGGTAATTGATTGAATGAAATATGTGCTGAATTGACATGTAGTCTGGTTATGTAGTGTCTGTTGATGGGATTGGCTCAGCAGTTCTACCTGGATTGAGTAGGTTATTAATAGAGGACCAGAACTGCTTGCGGTTTTTATAATCAATTGTGTTATTAGCTGGTACAATACGTCTTTTTTATCATTTTAACTTCTCTCTCTCTCTCACTCTCTCTCTCTCTCTCTCCCCTGGTCTGCCTCATTTTTTGCTAGATTACGGAGTTGTCTAAAATTGTCTTGGCTTTGTTTTTTTAGCCATGTTTTCTAAACCTTGTCTCTGTTTTCCTTGAATAAATGTGTTATTTTTGCCTTTTTAGATATCCAGGGGAATAGGTTAGTTTTAGCCCTTTTCTTCTCTTGGCTACTAGCTCATCCATTATACTAAGGGAGACTATTAAATTATTGAGTAGTGTTATCTAGTTGCAATGGTTTTAGTATAGTCCAGCTAATTTAATTTAAAATTGTACAGAATAATTCACTATTGGATTTGGTTAAGGATTTTACTAGGCTGTATTCAGCTTCTATGAACAGACTATTAGGATGTCTTATGGTATAAGTAGCAAGGTAGTCAATTAGAGAATCTGGTAGGGTGCCAGACTCAGAGAAGTTGGCAGGTCTAGATACAACTAGTTTCCTTGTTGCTGGGCAGGTTTATGCTTGCTGGACTTTGGATGAGTTGCTAAAAAACATATAGATTTATGATGATTTTAGGAGATCAGAAGTTAATGGAGTTCTAGTCAATATTTACGTCATCTAATATACTGGTTTCTTGGGATATATTTATAGAAACCCAAGATTAGCTGTGTTGATGTTGTGCCATGAGGGCATATACAATATAATTATGCAGAAGAAATTGGGGTTATTGATTTTTAAAAAGGAGATGCTAATTTCTGCATTTTGGAATTGCAATGTGATGAGGAGGTATGGTAAGAAGTGTAGTGTTTTGTTGTACATAATGTTTCCATGCTAGCTTTTGAATTGGTGCAATTAGTTTGATAGATATTGTAATCTGGTGGGACGATTTCATCATATTTGATGTGGAAACATAGACATGTTTGAGATAGCCAGGATGTCTGTTGAGCCATCTGTGCTAGAAGGCTATGTATCTTGTTGCACATGCTTCTGAGATTGATAATATATTGTTTTAGGTTAGAAGAGGAGTCATTTCTGGTGTAGCATATATGAGAGATGACAGTTGTTGGAGGGGTGGTAGATGTGGGATTGTTTGACATTGGTTTGGATGGATATCCACGCACATTAATAAAGGTGTTAAGTGTGCAAAATAGAGGAGCAGAGGATTTTATTTACATTTGTATTTTGGGTGTGGGTTTAAGTGTGGGGATATGATTTTAGCTGAAGTGTATTTGAACAGATGAACATAGAGGATATTGTATAGGCTAGATGATGTTTGTAGGGGTGCATATGTGGGGGATAACCATGTTTTGGTTGAGGCTGGTGGTGCTTAGAGCAAGTTTAGTATGGTAGCATGTCATAAGTGAAAAGAGAAAGGAAGATGACAAGAAGGATTATTTGACTTAGCATGGTAGGTTTCTTAAAAATCTAACTTCTAGATATAAAAAGAATAGGGTTGGGGGTTGGGAGGTTGGCCTAATGGTTAAGGTGTTTGCCTTACAAACACAAAGTTCAGGATTTGAGTCTCACAAGGGATAATTGGCTAAGCTTAAAATGGCTCACAAGGGCAGTTAGCCTAGTACAAATCTATGAACCTATAAGATTGATATTTTAGAACTAATATTTTTGGAATAAGTGTATTCATATGAAGTTTTATTAGGAAACATGAAGGAGGGTAGTATATGGAGTGTTTTTGATTTTAGTGTGTTATAATGGACTTCAGGTTAATGGTTGTGGAATCATATACATACAAATGCAAGTGACTGGGTAGTCGATGTGGCACAACTGGTTGTGGTGAATAGGGGGTAGTTTTTCTGACAGGTAAGACAGAGTCTTAGCTAAGGTGTTGGTTAATTAGATGTTAGCTATGGAAGCATATAAGAGAGTAAATTACTTTATTGATGTGAACTTGGATAGATGGGTGGGATAGGACGTTTGCTAATATGGGTGGGGTTGTGGTACTGGTAAATGGTGTTTAATGCAGTTGGGGTGGGGTGAATGGGAATTAGGATTAGAATAGTGAGGCTCATGCCTGCAGGACAGATGGTATGTCCCAAAACTATCAGAAAAAATGACATGTATATAGGTATGTGCAGAATAATACATGCACATAAATCAGGAAATAATGATAAAATTATGTTTGTAGGAGTGAGATAGTGTTACCTGAGGTAATATTGGAAGGTCTGTTTGTTGGTAAAGGCAGCTGTAATGAAAAACAACAGGTAATGAAACACAACAACAGAAGGGAAAAAGTAGAGGTCAAGGGAAAACCATAATCAGAAATGAAGTTGTGTGGGAAAAATGTACACTATTTGATGAATATTTGTTGCTGTGGGGTTTAGTAGGTAAAATATAGCTTTTTGGGGCATTTAAAAATCAAACTTGCACCTTATCAAGATGATCTTCTTAAGATTACGGCAGTACCAAAACAGGAAAAAAAGACATTTTTGTATTATGTGCAAAAACAAAAACAATTCTACAGTTCACTGCTATACAGTACTATATCCTTACATCTAACAGCTCTTAGGCAGGGGAATACCTGCAGTTGTCTCTCATGGGAGAATCATGTTTGCAAGCTTCACTCCTTCTGCTCAGAGTAATTGAGGGTTCTATGGCAGAGACTTCTTGTTTTCCTTAACTTTTATATCTAACAGTGCTTAAGCAGAGCATGTACTCTACATCATGATGGCTTTACTTAGAGCGTATTTGACTCCCCATGTCCCAGGTTGCAGCACAAATGTTTAACCAGACATATGCCATGTACATCATGCTGTACAATTTTCTAAATACTTTATTTTGAGCAATGAGACATTTTAAAGTTTTTTTAAAGTCATAACAAATGTATATGTTTATCGTGATTTGTGGTTACATATTTTTATGTAATTATTAATTATAATAATTATAATAATTACAGTGTTGAATTAGTGAATACTTTTTTGCAAGAACATTTAATTCTCTAAACGTTCTGCTTGTTTCCTTCTTTGTTTGTTAGCTTATTTAATAATGAAAGTGTATACAATTTAGATGAAACAAAAAAGAAAATCTGGGAAATTGGTAGGGAAAAATGTTACAATTTAAGGTCAATCTTCAGTTCTGACATTCCTGGATGTATTCCTGATGCTGCAGTCCTGCCATACTACTGTTTCATCTTCCCTTTGAATCATAACTCACATCACACTATTCTTTTCCTGAGTAGTTCCTTTATCTCTGGTTTCCATGTCTTTTCATCAGCAGCTTAACTACTGCCTACTGGACTCATTTCACATGACATCTTCTGTCATTCTATATTGCCATTACAAGTTGAGGTTCTGAGAAAACAGTGCAAGAACTTTGGCTTTATGCCCATTATCTCTCCATCACAATGTTCAGAAACTTTAACTAGTAAAGGGGCAACACATCTACTTCCCATCACACAATCCATCAAACACACAGGGGTGTCAGCCATATTATGGATCACTCTTTTTCCAGATGTCAAGCATTGTTTCCTTTAAGCTTTCACATGAATGTAAATGTGCACATCCTGATGGCTCACATTAGGTGTCTGGCTGCCAAGGGTAAAAGGCTGTTGCTCCTGTTCTTGTATAAAGCGTTAACTGTGTTTAATTCTGAAGACCTGCCTTTAGGGTCGCCACCTTTTCAAATGGCCAAAGTGGGACATTTTCAGAACACATATCAGATTTTACAGGCCGACACATACCCACGGTCAGTACAAAGGACAGAACTTAACTTTTTTGCCTAAATAAAAGCTTATTCTTGTAGCATTTTATTCTGTTGCTTGTAACATTTAGGTATTTTACATACAGAATAACTGTTTTATGCAACTATTACATAAAATATAGGACATAATTATGTCCTAAAATCTCAGAACATTTGCCATTTTTAATATTTTTTGTCAGGACACAACTTCCCAAAGGGACTGTCCCTCGCAAAGTGGGACAGGTGGTAACCCTAGCTAACTTTTGTAGACAGCTGTAAAACTAGAACTTGTCTACAGAGTGTCGGTTTTCTGATGAACACACATAAATGTGATTACAGAAGAGTAGATTCATTGAATCCGAAGAACATTAAAAAGTTGTAAAACTTGCAAAGAGTGACATGGGAATTTTACATCTATCTATCTATCTATCTATCTATCTATCTATCTATCTATCTATCTATCTATCTTATGATTATATTATAAATGGTCAAAAGCCATGAACAATGGCAATGAAGTAAAGAAAAATGGATCTTCAAAAATACAAAACAATTAATATACCTATTCGCAAAAACATAAAACACCGAACAATGGCAAAAAAAAAAACTGTCAAAAAACAAACGTACATAACACCAACATCTAACCTTTTTCATAAGGTAAAAGCCCCTCTGCATCACTAAATCTGGAAAGTAAGCCCTCACACCCTGACAGACATAAATATATGAAATCCAGAGTAGCACCACCTCAGAGAAGGAAGACGTCTCCTTGAAATTTGAGACCACTGCTATTGAACAATAAGAACCACATTGGCAATTATTCACCAAAACAAACACATAGCAACCATAGCACAAACAATACAAAAGCCATCCACTGTCTCAACATACCCAGTAAATACCACAGCACCCAAATTTATCACATAAACTTTAATTTGCCATTACTGCCATTGTTACTTACTGGGCTGCAACTTTATTTGCATTTATGACAGCCACAAAAATCATTTGACATTTTGTGCATTCAAAGGAATGCATAACCACATTATATCTAACTATATATATATATATATATATATATATATATATATAAATATAAATATATATATATATATATATATATATATATATATATATATATATATCTTTATACAGAGAGACAGAGAGACAATGGAACCTAAAATGAGGAAATGTAATTTTCCAGATTTAAGGGTAGTAAACACTTTTCTTACGGAAGGACAAGCCAAGAAAAAGATGTTTTTCACATTGATCTGACAAAGCTCTGACAGGAGTGAAAACAATCATCTTTTGTTTTCACTTAGTAAACAGTGGGATAAATAAGCAATACCAGCTTGAATCATGAGCGGACAGGTGATCCACTGTGGCGACCCCTAACGGGAAAAGCCGAAAGAAGAAGAAGAAGAAGAATGCAAGGTGATCTTTAAAACATATCCTACATTATTATTTACTACAACAGTCTATTTTAGGACATCATATGCTGATATTGTTCCTATGTTTATATTTGTGTCTGTGTGTGTATACGTATATATACATATATCTATCTATATAGCTATATATGCATATATACACACACACACACACACACACACACACACACACACACACACACACACACACACACACACACACACACACACACACATATATATATTTACATATATATATATATATATATATATATATATATATATATATATATATATATATATCTGTTTGTGTGTGTGTAAACATAGGTGTACTTACATTCATCTATTCACCCAAACATTGATGCCAATAAAGTCGACCATAAAACATCTATAGTCTACTACCCATGTGCAAGTAAAATTCTCAATGCATGCAAAAAAAAGTGAAAAAGAAAAAAGAAAAAAACATTATTCTTTTCAAGGGTCAAACCCACCACATCCCCATGTGAGGGTCTGCAGGCCCCACCCCACCCCAGGAAAATTATATTTAATAACTGTGAGATTACACAATCCTGGGGGAAGGAGCATATTTTCCAGCTCTGGAGACTGTTGATCTTGCACACCTGTTGATCATCTACTTTGTTGACCATTTGGTAGAGTCAGTCATTTTCATGCATTTTCATGCATGTACACACACACACACACACACACACACACACACACACACACACACACACACACACACACACACACACACACACACACACGCACACACACACACATCTCATGGAGTATTGCTGCCTGATACCCAGGTATGTTCACATAATTTTTTAAGTCTGTGATCAGTTGTTCAGTGCGTACATGACTACAGTGCTCCTGCCATGTCTTTGACTAACTCGTGGACTTGCATGGAAGATGCTACCTGTACACGATAATTCCTACATTTGTGAGACTGCCACTGGAAACCACTCTATCCTCTGTAATGCTTGTTATGCTTACCTTTGTCAACACCTTTTGTGGGCATTTGAAGTATTTAAATCCGGGCTCTAGCCTGACTAAATTGCCCACTGATGACGCTTGAAGCAAAACCGGCCACCAGTCTGTGTTGGGCAGGTGATGCCTGAATATACTTCTTTTCACCATGGCTGTTTGGATTTATTTTGCAACAGTGGAGTGCTGGATTGTTTTGGGAGTATAGTATTGATTCCGTGCACTCACCTATATGTTCCATGCACTTGGTGTTTTGGATGGATGTTCATTTTGAGTGCTGGTACGTTATCCTGGAAAGCCCAGTTCGATGGTAAGGGCCTGGGGATTTATTGGCAGTGAATTTATGCTTATGTGACTTTTTATACAGCTAGGGTTGGCCAGAAGTGGCGCAACAGAAGAACCTGCATTAATATGGTGATGGGAACGGATTTTCGAGCATATTTGGACAAACTAGTGGCAGACAAAGATGATTGTGCTTTTTTTACAGTGATTAATGTGGAGCGGGATATTTTACATAATAACATTGGGGCAGGACAGATGGATCTAACGGATATGTTTAGACAACTAACAGAGTCATCCAAAAAGGTACGTTCTTATGTTTGGCATTATAAGCTTCTCAAAGCCTACTTAACAGCTAAAATTGCCCCAAGAGGGCTTAAAGAGTATGTAGAGCCAGCCCAGGATTGGGAAGTGATGATGGGGAGTTTATGCAAAAATGGAGGGCAATACAGCAAATGGCCTCTAATATGTTTTTGCAATTACTTGTGGAGTATTATGAAAAACAGTTACCAGATCTTTTGGCCAAACTTGAGTCATGCTATGAACGCACCAAGAGTCATGTTACTGCCCCTAATTATCAAGATTTATACACACAGTTTGTCATGGACATTGAAAAGTATGATAAAGAGTTATGCAAGAGAAAAATAAATAAATACCAACATGATGTAACTGACTTTAAAATAGCAACTGTTTATTCATGGAAGAGACAAAAATGGGGAGTAAGGTTTTCGGAAGAGAAGCAAGTCCCCAGGCCCAAAAGGAAAAGATTAAAATCTATTTTGAGGAGGCAAGAGACAGTATCCAGTGCATCAGAGTTTTCTTCCAGTGTTTCCAACACCGATACTGAACCAGAAGCAAGTGAGGTGCTAAATGTTTCTTCTCCAGCCTCCAAGAGACATAAGATCCCTTTAGGAGGGCAGGTCGTAAGCACCGTAGAAGAATCCATACTGAAGATGTTTCAGGACAGCCTGCAACAACCATAGACTCTAATTTGACCAATGATGTTAATGCAGATAATGATATTAACAATTTAGTCATTAACTGAACGAAATACACCTTTTCCTCTAGCAAACTCAGTGTGCTAAATAAAGGCTTGGGATTTGTTCCATCATTATATGTGTCCCAATATGATGTTATTAATGATGTTAAAACCTTTTGCAGAAACCTTAATTTAAAGTATTTTTTGCACAAAAAGATCAGGTTTCAGACATTAGTGCCCCAAGAGGTTTTCAGTTTAAAAAATCTGAATTTATGCCTCTTTACCATGGTACAATAAAAACATTTGAACAGCTGGTACTAAAAGATTTGCATGTTAATCAGTCTCAGTTTTTTTGTTCTGGATTTGATAATTTGACTGCTTTGAAAAAAGAAGCAGTAAAATCATCAACAAGTAATCAAAAAATTGTGATAGTGGGGGCTGACAAAGATGGGGCAGTTGTCATATGGGACAAGGAACAATATTTAACAGAGGCACATCGACAGTTATCTGACACTCAATTTTATTTAGCCATGAGCTATGATCCCACATTAGAGTATAAAACAATGATTGATGAGTTTTTACAACAGGCCACAGATCAAGGTATTATTACATCCACGCTCAAGGGAAAGTTACAAGTAGATCATCCGGTATCACAATATTTTTATATGGTTCCCAAAATTCATAAAACACTTAATAATCCACCAGGACACCCTATAGTGGCAGGTAGAGGTTCATTGATTTAACCTCTTTCGGAATATTTGGAATGCAAATTAAAAAAACTTCTTTCATTGGTTACAGCCAGGGCTCGTGATACAAAACAGTTTTTGTCCTTAATGGACAACTTACAAGTTTCAGTAGATGATTATTTGGGGACCATGGACATTCAATCACTGTATACCAGTATTCCGCATGAAGGGGGGATTATAGCAGTGGAATTTTGGATGATACAATTGGGCTTATATAGTATACAGGAAAGAGAATTTTTGATTAAGCTCCTGAAGTTGGTGTTAGAGCATAATGCCTTCTTGTTCTATAACCAATGGTATTTACAGATAAAAGGAACAGCAATGGGGGCTACTTTTGCCCCACTTATGCAGATTTGTTCATGGGTTTTTTAGAAGTCCAATATATATACATAGCCCCTACTTGTTTCAAAAATCATCTCATTATGTGGGGTAGGTACCTGGATGACTGCTGGGTTGTGTGTGTGGGGGGTGATCAGACTACTTGGCAGGAATTTGTAGATTTTTCTTAATGAAAATGAATATGGCATTAAATTTATAGGGGGGATTAATATCCAGCAAGTGGATGATTTAGATGTTAAGGTCAGTAAATCAGCTGGTGTTTTTTTGATTACTGATCTATACAGAAAATCCTTCTCTAAAAATGCATTTCTACATGCCAGCAGTTGTCATCCCCACCACACAATCCAAAATATTCCAGGATCTCAGTTCCACAGGGTTAGAAGGATTTGTTCCCAGAATATTACTTATGAGATACAAGCTTTGGCCCTGAAAAGTAGGTTTATTAGTAGGGGCTATAGTAAAAGTAGTGTTAAACAAGCACATAGGTCATCTAACCATATGGACAGAACAGCATTATTGGTTTACAGAGAGCAAAACAGCAGGCCACCACGGGAACAAGTTAGGTTTATTACCACTTTTGGTACTATTACCTTTTGTATTAAAAATATTTTGGCCAAACATTGGCATGTTTTGCAATCAGATTCTTTTTTTACTAATATAGTAGATGACTCTTGTCATTTTGGTTATAGAAAAGGTAGGACCTTGGGACAACATTTCTCTTCCTTTAAAAAAGGTAAGCCAGAGATTTTTAGATCTACTATGAATATAGTGGGTAGTACTTATTGTGGAGCATGCAAATATTGCAAACTGATGGCAAAAACTAAATATTTTACATCAGTGAATATGAAGAGGGTGTTTGATATCAAATATCTCATTAAGTGTAGCAGTTTATGGGTCATTTATATGGCTGTCTGTCAATGTGGAGCATTCTATGTGGGACAGACTTCTTGTACACTTAAACAGAGAATAGCTCTTCATATAAGCGATATTAAACGTCAGAGACTTCAAAGTGCTTTATATAAGCACAAGATGGTTCATACCACAGCACACTTTGTTTTTGTAGGTATAGATATCGTCATAATGCAGGATAAAAATGATATATTTATTAAAATATTGGGTATTAACACAAAAAGAAAATAGGTGGATAGTGAACTTGGGGTCACTCTTTAATCCTGGCTTGAATGACCAGTGGTAAAACATAAGCACAACAGGGTTGCCTAAGTTACCATACATGAAATGAGGATAGGTTTTTATAGATTTAATATATCATACATACTTCAGGGTAATTTTGTACTAGAAAAAGATAAAAAAAATGTATATATTCAATAAATAAATGATTAAAAAAAAATAATATAGACATATATGAATATATATTTATTAGTTTATAAAATATATAACATTTCCATTTTTCACATACCCTAAGTGTACATTTAGAAAGAATCTCTGTTCTAACAAATGGCAAATGCATAGTAGATATGGGGTAACAGCTGTTGTGCTGGAGGTGGTTTAAATCATTCAGGTATTATTTAATATATTTAATGTATTAAATGTATAGTTAGCCATATTGTAAGGACATTTCAAGGTGATTTATAGTCATCACTTGGTTTAGAATTTCACTTGTGTAATATAGGGATTTACTGTGTGTCTGTATCTTTAAATTTATATATAAGGTGTCTGCATTTGAAGTATTTAAATCCAGGCTCTAGCCTGAAGAAATTGCACACTGATGACGCTTGAAGCAAAACCGGCCACCGGTCTGTGTTG